>NC_080539.1:137118534-137282489 GCF_028640845.1 Ahaetulla prasina
CCTGGCAGTTGGCAGAATTAGCCTGCATTTCAACCACTGGGCCACGAGGCTCTTTTAACTCATGGCTTCTGAGTTTATCTACTCTTCATAAGTTCTCCATCATGCTGGGAGTGATCAGCAGTTAAAGGAGAAAGGCCTGCCCTAGTACTAGCAAAGGTGGCTGAGGAATTCTGGGAGTTGAAGTCCACAAGTCTTAAAGTTGCCAAGATTGGAGACCCCTGCTATAAAGGATGACGAGATCACATGGCATATCTGAAGGAGTTGGTGTAAGACAGAGAGGTATGGAGAGTGCTGATCCATAGAGTAGCCAAGGGTCAGACACGACTGAATAGCTGCTGTTGCTGATATAAGTTCTCCAGAAGGTCAATGCTAAAGTTTGGTTAATGGTCCTCGGTCTCTTTTTTTTTATGGGATCAATGGTTCCAAATTGCCAAATTGGGGTCAAAATCAATTCTTATGTAAATGCAAGCCCTGTCGTAAACTGAGAAAGAAAAGGTAAAATGAAATGGATTACTCCATTATTTTTTTAAGATATAAACGTACTGTAGCTATAAATATAGATGTAGCCCATTCCACTGAAACTGAATTTCTGCAAGAGAAGGCTTAGGAAGAGCTTTTGTTCTCTATGATTAGAGAACTGGATGTCTTTTAAAATATTCTCCCTAAACCTGATCTTGCACCTTTCACAAACACTGGGCTAGTCTAAAATTTGGTTTTGTGCCTAACTGGCAATTTCGAAGATAGCCTTGTGCCCCTCAGAAAATAAAATAAAATTAGAGGCTTCTAGACCAGTAGTGGGATTCAAAAATTTTTACTACCGGTTCTGTGGGTGTGGTTTAGTGGGTGTGGCTGGATGGTCATGGCAGGGGAAGGATAATATAAAATCCCCATTCCCTCCCCACTCCTGGGGAAGGATCCCCATTTCCTCCTGATCAGCTGGGACTTGGGAGGCAGAGAATAGATGAGGGCGGGGCCAGTCAGTGATGATACTTACCAGTTTTCTGAACTACTCAAAATTTCCGCTACCGGTTCTCCAAAACTGGTCAGAACCTGCTGGATACCACCTCTATTCCAGGCTCCTTCTGATGCATGACAAAATGCCATGTTTCGTGATTCCCATTGCTTTGCAAATATTACTTTTTTTTTATTATTTAACTGTTCTTCAGAAGGCTAGCCCTCAGGTTGAATCCACGAATAAAAGTGCAGAGGAAAAGCACAATGTAAATCTTACCACCCATTTCCCAAAGCTGTGAAATTAAAAAAAACCTACAATCAGAAGACAGGGGGTTAATAATTAAAGGAAAGCTAGGTCATAAAACCAGTGAATAAAGTGTGCAGAAACAAGCAAATAAAAATAAATTGTTGACCACCCTCTCTTCTGCCACATTCTCTGGAGGAAAAATTTTTCTTTTCTTTTCTTCTTTTGCAAATTCATTGTATTTTCTTCCTCTGTGCTCCAAACTGCTAGAGCACAAACAGCAAAGTCTTGTCATGGTTGCGATTATTCACTTTTAGAAACTGTGCTTTGCCTTAGGAAGCCATAGAATTGGATTCAATTTGGCTACCACTAGCTCCAAAGTATAATGTCTGCCATGCAAGATCTAGTCTTTCTAAAAAAAGAAAAAAGAAAAAAAATGCCTGAGAAGTGACACTATCTCATGATGTTCTGTTTATAATTGTATGGGGATAAAAATGTCCCATGTATCTTGTTTTTCTATACAATATTCTTTCAAAGTTACTAGGGACCGAGCACTGGGGGAAACAAAATGCAACTTCTTAAAATTCACAGGGCAGTCTTAATTTTTCCTGTGTATTTATATTAGTCTGGAAAAGTCAGTAAATCATGTTGCGGGCATTTTTAGAACGATGTTTAGTCCAAATAAAAAATGCTGCATTCTGAAACTGCTGCAATCTGTCTAAAATTGCTTAAGTAGGGAAAGATAGAACCTTGGCCATTCTGTTGGTATACATGCATATGTATATATCTTTCCATATGTATACAATGGGTTGCAAGTCTGCTCACCTTTGTGAATGTCCTTAGGACCTATCTCTTACCTCAAGTCTTAGAGACCAGTTGAGTGAAGAGTTACCCTTTAGTTGTCCCCTTATAGTGTGGTTTCTATTTTCTATTTTCTATTTTGTATTTATATATTGTATAAATATTTAATGTTATAAGACTGGGGTTTTTTTAAAAATATATTTTTAATGCTATATGCTACACAGAATCACCCATTTGACTTGGTCAGCTTGTGCTAGAGTTTTTGTAGACAGAAGATGGATGGATGGATAGAAATTGAAAGATAGATGATAGCAGAGGTGGTATTCACTAACTTTCTCTACCAGTTTGCAAATGCGTGGCCTTCCACACATGCACTTTTCTCATGCGCACGGCTTGCACACATGCACATGGCTTAAAAATGTGCCTAAATAGGATGGCATAGCGCCGGGGTGGGTGGGTGGGCAGGCCCACCCACAATTTCCACTACCAGTTTGAATGAACTGGTCTAAACAGCTGAATATCACCTCTGGATGATAGATAGATAGATAGATAGATAGATAGATAGATAGATAGATAGATAGATAGATAGATAGATAGATAGATAGATAGATAGATAGATAGGCAGGGCTACTTACAGATTGAAAAGGAAGAACAAGGTGGAAGAATAAAATCCTCCTTCTCATGCAATACCTAAAGGGGTCCTTCGGCCAGCCTAGCCAAGGAACTGGGGAAAGAGCCAGGTTTTCAAGGCTTTTTAAAAGACAGTTTGAATCTGGAGGAAGTGATGCTGCTCCCAGGGTCAGGTTCTACAACACAGAAACCATGCTTCCTCGGTCCTTCTAGATAGGGCACCCAAAATACATTGACTCTGCTTAATTGTACAGGATAGGCAGAATTTTTCACTGTATTCTGCATCAATTGCACCTTCTAAAGGGTCTTCAAGGGCAGCCCCCACCTAGAACATATTGCAATAGTCAACATATGAGGTGACCAAGCATCTGTGAATGTTAGAATGCCCTCCTGGTTGAAGAACAGGTACAACTGGTACACAAAATAGATACCGTTCCTAGTCATAGCAATTATCTGCTCTTCAAGCAGGAGCTGAGAGTCCAGGAAGACCCTCAGATTGTAAACCAGCCTCAAAGGGGAATGTGCATCCTCATTCCTCATTCTGACCAATGGTAGAAAATCTCCAGAACCAGAAAAGACCAAGCTACCTAGCTGATCAGTCTTGCTAAGACTAAGGTTAAGCCAAGACCCCTAACTCTCGCCACTGAGGCAACACTCTGACATCATTGCTTGGCTGGGCCATGATCAAACTCCATTTCAAGTGGTCTGTTAGATGATACTGTGGCCCTTCCCTCTCCTCCCCATGAAGGAATGAATCATTCCGTAAGAACTGCTGGTTGGCAGCATGGTGAGCTATCTCTTAAAGATCTGTGGATCTGTGATGAAATTCATTTTTTTACTAACATTTCTGTGGATGTGGATTGGTGGGCATGGTATGGGAAGGATACTGCAAAATCTCCATTCCCTCCCCTCTCCTGGGGGAAGGATACTGCAAAATCTCCATTCCCACCCCACTCTGAGGCCAGCCAGAAGTGGTATTTGCCGGTTCTCCGAACTACTCAAAATTTCTGCTACCGGTTCTCCAGAATCTGTCAGAACCTCCTGAAGAGCGTCCCTGCTGTGGATGCCAGAGGAGTGGAGCATTTTTTCCTGCAAAAATGGAAGGATTGTCTAGATCTTGTTTCTTTTATTTTTTCCCCCAGCATTATTCTGATAACATGCTATAGCTCCCAAACCTGATTTGTTATAGTGTTTTTTTTTATCATTGTCATCCTTATCATTACCTTCATCATCATGGTGGCACAGTAGTTAGAATGCAGTATTGCAGGCGAACTCTGCCCACAGCATAGAGTTTGATCCTCACTGACTCAAGGTTGACTCAGCCTTCTATCCTTCTATAGAAGGATAGAAGACTCAGCCTTCTATCCTTCCGAGGTGGGTAAAATGAGGACCCAGATTTTGGGGGGGCAATAGGATGACTCTGTAAAACCACTTAGAGAGGGCTGTAATACTGTGAAGCAGTATATAAGCAGTATATAAGTCTAAGTGCTATTGCTATCGTCATCTTCATCATCAACATCCCCTGTGATTTTTATTGGAACGTGCTCCTCGTTCTCTTTTATTATTCTCATTTTGTTCTTTGTAACCACAATATGCAAATTACTTAGTGTGATCGTGATGGCAAACAAGTGAGTGTGTATGTGTATATAATGATAAATATTCACAATTTAATGCAATGTTCAGACTGTGCACTGTGGGCAATCTTTCCCTTTCCTCCCTGTTATCTATGCTTCCATGCGGATTTATAATACTTCAAAGAAGCAATCAACGGAGATGTGGGGCTTGCCTGCAGTCTGTCTCCATAAAGCCCTGAGCTTTGCAGAGGCTTAATGCTTCATCCTGATGCCAGACTATAGACCTCATGAAGACAGTACTTTTCCTTTATAAGAGCTGAGGTGATCCACTGATCCACCCAGACTGGCTGTTCCACTTCGCTAACAGGAGCTTCCATCCTGTGCATATGCAGATGTTAGTTTCATCAAGTGAAGTCAAGTGTAGGGGAGCTTAATGTTAAAAGATGTTTTGATTGAGGCCTTTATGAAGCATAGTGTTCCTTTGATAATCTGCGTTGTTTCAGCAGCCAGTATGCCTGGCAGAATCAAGTGTGCTTGTATCTGTGAGAGTGTTTGTCAATCACTGTCTGTTATGTACATATCTACGCATGTAGATGTCACAGAGCAGTGTGGTGGCATAGAGGTGGAGCACTTGTCTCACAATCAGGAGGATGTGGGTTTAATCCTAGATAGTGGCAGATATTTCTCTCTTTGGGCGCAAAGAGACAATATCTGCTGTGAGTTCTGTGTAGATGTCAGGAAGGTATCTGACCAGCAAATTCTCAGCTTCATTTAGTTGCCCAGACTCCACCCCAATAAAAGGGATTACAGGGTCATTATCAGAAAAAAAATACGTTTACCTGTCCCCATACTCATGGGGGTCATGATACAGAGAAGTTAGTTGGTAAAACTTAGTAATTCTTTTAAGGTAATTAGTAATTCTTTTAACCTTATGCTTGGTAAACCATGTCTTAAAGATGACAATCATATTTATTCTTCATAGCTCATTGAACATGAGTGTTATAACAAAGGTGTAACAGCTATAATATGAGAAGCTGTACTATGTCACATAATTGGAAATCCACATAATTACAAATCCATGAAACAATTATGGGCCAGGACTGGATTTATTTTTGGGTGGGTGGGTGAATTGTTTTTTTTGGTCTTTTTTTTTTTAAAAAAAATACTTGCTATGGAAAATCATTGTTGAAATCAATCAATCATATGTAGATCTTTTAAATAGCATATTCTAGATCAAGAACATTTTTTTTCTTTCCTCAGAGTTTGAAATAGAAAAATCTACTTCATTATTTCTACAGGTTTACAAAAGTTGCTATAGCAAATGATATATAACTATGCATGTTTCCAAGGAAATCATTCTTATTAAGACAGGATTGAGGGGGAATAGAGTGTCAAATCATGAGATGCCATATAAACATTTGCAAATACAGTATATCTACACATATATACAGGCAAACATAGACAATTGAAGATGACTTCTCTAGTGCTTCAGAAGCAAGGAATTAGCCATCTTCACCAAGATTTCACCAAAATCTCAGTCCCTCCTTTCATCCAATGCTGTTTTCCTCTTTTTTCACTTCACTAGAAGCAGAGAAGAATCATAAAGTACTGAGCTACAGACCAGGTAACTGGACAGTACAGAAAGTTGGCTCAGGCTATGATTGGTTCTTTGAACAAGGAAATATACAAGTACTGGGTGTGAGTATAGCTTTTCTTCAACCTGAGGAAATCAAGGAGAGAAAGATGTGGGAGATCGGACCAAGCAAAAGCTTGAAGATAACAATATCTGTGTTGAATCAGAAATACGCCGGAAAATTATGTCAGGTTGAATAACTGACGCTGATTCATTCACATAAGTTATCTCTTGATGAGGAAAACGACAAGGAATTACTATTCGCATGTACCATTTATTAGGATCATTTGTTGTTAACAAGTGACATCTTAGCCTTTCTCTCTTGACTGTACTTGCAATACCTCTGATAATATAAGAATAACAATGTTCTTTTAACAATGGAAATGATCATTACATTTGACTTAGAACAGGGATTTATCATCAATGCCCACCACATGATTTCAGAAACTTGGGCTTGATTAAAAGAGTAGTCTGCTCTTAAAGATAGTCTTCAACTTACAACCATTTGTTGAGTGAGTACTCAACGTTCAAACTGCCATTTCCAATGTAACTGGATAAAGTGACTTATGACCATTTTTCACACTTACAACTACTGCACGAACCATGTTTATATAATCAAAAGTCGGATGTTTGGCATAACCGATGTATATTTATGATGGTTGCAGAGTCCTGGGGTTATGTGATCACCTTTTGTGAACTTCTGACAAGAAAAGTCAGTCGGGAAGCCAGATTCACTTAACAACCGTGTTGCTAATTGATCAACTGCAGTGATTTCCTTCAGAACTGTGGCAAGAAAGGTCATAACACGGGGCAAAACTCATTTAATCATTATTTTGATTAGCAACAGAAACGTTGGGCTCAATTGTGGTCATAAGTCGAAGACTACCTGTACTGAAATTAGAGAGTTAATATTTTGAAAGTAAAATGTGAAAGTGGAAAGCTCACTTTGATGGAAGAATCTGAGCGTATATGTTGATAGGTAACAAACACACTCCAGGGTTCACTCCTTCCTGCCTTTGCTAGCATTAAAAATGGATGGATTCAACATCTTTGTACATTATATAATTTGTGCTTTTTCCTCTCTCAATGGAAAACTCAACTAGACAAACAACCTTCAGAATCAGAATCTGACAACATGCAGTCTGACATGAATGCACCATCTTTTCTCAGGATGTAAACTAGTAGAGAAAGAGGAGAAAGATCTAAGGATAATAAATTATGCATTTTTATAATATAAATCTTGGGGTAAAAAAGTGAACATTGATTTAGACATAGTGCCTTTTGGTTGCCAAAACAGAAATTGTTTTATGGATGGGAAAAATAGTTCTTGGAAATCATATATTGCACTTTATAGAATAGAGTAGAATTTTTATTGACTAAGTGTGATTGGACACACAAGGAATTTGCATTTGCTCTCAGCGTACATAAAAGAAAAGATACATTCATCAAGGTACAACACTTACAACACTTAATGATAGTCATAGGGTACAAATTTAACACTTAATGATACAACACTTAATGATAGTCATAGGGTACAAATAAGCAATCAGGAAAAATCAATATCAGTATATATCATAAGACTACAAGCAACTGGATAAACTTCTATAAATTGGATAACAAATGAATGTACAACCGAACCAATCCATACTACACTATACAACGCAGTTACAAACCTTGGTCTTGAACAACTAGTAACTAACAATACTAGACTCATGAACTGCCTCGACCTCATCTTTTGTAATAACAAAAACTCAATTTATGGACTACAAGTAAAAGAACCCTTGTCCAACAGTGACCACTGCATGATAGACTTTTGTCTAAACATATGCCCTCACATAAATCATCACAACAATAGTACTCCAAACTACAATTTTAAAAAAGCTAACTATGACCTTATAAACAATGATCTCTCATTTCTTGACTGGCAAAATCTATTCTCAACCTGTACCACTACAGAAGACCACTATAAAATATTCCTACTTGAAATCAATAAAATCATCAAACTATACATACCACAAATCAACACCAAAATCAAAAGAAAAAACAAATTACCCATATCAATAAAAAAGCTTCAATCCAAAAAAAAATCCCTCTGGAAAAAAAACAAAAAGGGTTATGTATCAAACTTCAAAAACCGCTACAGAAATATTTTCAACCAAATAAAAACAGAATGTAACATTTATCACACCAAGCAAGAAGTAAACCTTCTACGCACTAATTCCAATCGTGCTTTCTATAATTTTGTGAACAATAAACTTAAAGAAACAAGATCCATTCCACTACTAAAAGAACCTAATGGCAAAGAATGTACTGACAAAATAGTTAATGCAAACCTCTTCAACACATTCTTCAGCTCAGTCTTTGTAAACAGTGATGGTTCATATCCGACATTCCTCAATCGTACCAAAAATGTTAACAACGACTTAACACATATAGACTTCACAGAAGATAATGTTGAAAAAGCCCTTCACAACCTGAAACCATCATTATCTATTGGACCAGATGGACTATGTGCATACTTTTAAAAAAAACTTTCAATTAATATAGCTGAACCCCTAAGCATAATCTTTAATAAAGCTTTCACAACTAGTTCCCTTCCAAAGCTCTGGTCTCTAGCCACAGTCATCCCTATCTTCAAAAAAGGTGATCCCAGCCTAGTTGAAAATTACAGACCTATCTCTTTATGTTGTGTCTCATGCAAAGTAATGGAATCTATCATAAACCAATCCATTACACTCCACCTTGAAACAAACAACCTTCTCTCTAATAAACAATTTGGTTTCAGAAAAAAATTATCATGTAACTTACAACTTCTCCACTGCAAAAACATATGGACGACCAACCTTGATCAAGGAAAAGCAATAGATGCAATCTACATAGACTTCTGCAAAGCTTTTGATTCAGTAGTACATGATAAACTACTCCTCAAACTAAAATCCTACGGTATTTCGGGACCTCTTCACAATTGGATAAATGCCTACCTGTCAAACAGACAACAAGTGGTCAAAATTGGCAACGCTATATCAAATCCTGTTCCTGTCAAAAGTGGTGTTCCCCAAAGTAGTGTTCTTGGACCAACACTCTTCATACTATACATAAATGATCTCTGTGACCTTATTTCAAGTTACTGTGTTCTCTTTGCTGACGATGTCAAACTATTTAATAGTTTAATACCACTAACAATAGTTCTACCCTTCAAGAAGACCTCGACTTTGTTTCCGATTGGTCTAAAACTTGGCAACTCCAAATCTCAACCAGCAAATGCTCTGTCTTACACATTGGAAAAAAGAATCTAAACAATAAATACAAACTCGATGGACATTACCTTACAGATGACCCCCACCCTGTTAAAGACCTTGTTTTCATATCAAATGACCTAAATGCCAAAACCCACTGCAACTACATAGCAAAAAAGGCTCTAGGGTTGTAAACCTAATTTTATGCAACTTCTTTTCCAAAAACTCTACACTACTAACTAGAGCATACAAAACATTTGCCAGACCTATTCTTGAATACAGCTCATCAGTCTGGAACCCATACCACATCTCTGACATTAATACAATCGAACGCGTCCAGAAAAATTTTACTAGAAGAGTTCTTCGCTCCTCCGAAAACAACAAAATACCTTATACCACCAGACTCGAACTGCTGGGATTAGACTAGTTAGAACTCCGCTGACTTCGACATGACCTGTGTTTAACACACAAAATCATCTACTGCAATATCCTTCCTGTAAAAGACTACTTCAGCTTCAATCGCAATAATACAAGAGCAAACAATAGATTTAAACTTAATGTCAACCGCTTCAAACTTGATTGCAGAAAATATGACTTCTGTAACAGAGTTGTTAACGCTTGGAACTCATTATCTGACTCCATAGTCTCTATTCAAAATCCCAAAATCTTCAACCAAAAACTGTCTACTATTGACCTCATCCCATTCCTAAGAGGACTATAAGGGGTGTGCATAAGAGCACAAAAGTGCCTACCTTTCCTGTCCTATTGTTCCCTTCATTATATCAAATTAACATAGCTGTTGCATGCTTTTACTTATATATACATATTTTTCTTTCATGATATGTTGTTTTTATTTTTGATGATGTTTGTGTATACTGTTGTGACAAAAAAAAATAACAAAGTTATAATCATAAGTGGAAGGAGATGGGTGATGGAACAATGAGAAGATTAATAGTAGTGTAGATTTAGTAAATAGTTTGACAGTGTTGAGGAAATTATTTGTTTAGCAGAGTGATGGCATTTGGGAAAAAGCTGTTCTTGTGTCTAGTTGTTCTGGTGTGCAGTGCTCTATAGCATCGTTTAGAGAGTAGAAGTTGAAACTGTTTATGTCCAGAATATGAGGAATCTGTAAATATTTTCACAGCCCTCTTTTGGATTCGTGCAGTATATAAGTCCTCAATGGAAGGCAGGTTGGTAGCAATTTATTTATTTATTTTTATTTATTATTTTGATTTATATACCGCCCTTCTCCCGAAGGACTCAGGGCGGTTTACAGCCAAATAAAAACTAAAAGTACAAACATTAAAAACATTTTAAAAAACTAAATTCAATTTGGCTAAGCGAGACTAAAAACTCTAATAAAAGCCCCCATTAAAACTATTAGGCCAGCCCTGCGCGATGAAACAAAAATATCTTCAGCTCGCAGTGAAAGGTCTGGAGGTCAGGGAGTTGACGTAACCCTGGAGACAGCTCGTTCCAGAGGGCAGGAGCCCCCACAGAGAAGGCCCTTGTCTGACCGACGGCACCCTGAGGAGACCCTCCCTATGGGAGCGCACTGGTCGATGGGAGGCAATTGGTAGCAGCAGGAGGTCCCCTAAATAACCCGGTCCTATGCCATGGAGCGCTTTAAAGGTGGTAAACAACACCTTGAATTGCACCCGGAAGACCACCGGCAGCCAGTGTAGCTTGCGCAGGAGAGGTGTTACATGGGAGCCTCGAGTTGCTCCCTCTACTACCCGCGCAGCCGCAATTGTTTTTTCTGCAGTTCTAATTATCCTCTGAAGTCTGTGTCTGTCTTGTTGGGTTGCATAGAGGTGCAGATGACAGACTCAATAATTCCTCTGTAGAACTGTATGAGCAGCTCCTTGGGCAGTTTGAGCTTTCTGAGTTGGCGCAGAAAGAACAGTCTTTGTTGTGCTTTTTTGATGACATTTTTGATGTTAGCTGTCCATTTATGATTGCTTTGAGAGAAATGGCTTTGTATTCTTAATGCAAATTGCATTAAGTTGCATTTCATTAAGTTGCATTCAATTAGCTTGAAAAAGTTAGTAATTTTGAGTTCCTTGCCTTTTTAAGTCACAGTTCTACTTTTAACACATTTTTAAAACTTATTTTTTAATCAGTTTACCACAGAAAAAGAAAGGATAAATTCCTCTCTCAAGTTTTACCCAATGAATAATGTTTTCTGTTTGTAAGACACATATAAAGACATGTATTAATTTAGATCAAATGACTAGAAGACATCCAAGGTCCCTTCCAACTCTGTTAATCTGTTATTCTGTTCTGTTATAAAATGTTTTTTTTTTTAAAAAAAATTTTGTCTTGTGATAAAGTAGACAATGGGAAGTTGGGAGCAATTCTGTTTTGGAGTCTTCATTATTGTAAAATCAAATAAATATTTAGAAATTATGTTCCATATAGATTTCCCTCCCTCCCTCTCTATTAAAATGTATATTTTGATTGAATGCCACATTCAATCCGTGGTAGCTCAGGCTGGTAAGAAGCCTGTTATTAGAACACAGCAGCCTGCAATTACTGCAGGTTCAAGCCCGGCCCAAGGTTGACTCAGCCTTCCATCCTTTATAAGGTAGGTAAAATGAGGACCCAGATTGTTGAGGGGGCAATAAGTTGACTTTGTAAATATACAAATAGAATGAGACTATTGCCTTATACACTGTAAGCCGCCCTGAGTCTTCGGAGAAGGGCGGGATATAAATGTAAATTAAAAATAATAAAAAAAAAATTGTGAAGCTCTTAGCAATTTATGGTTACTTATATCAAACTGAAACCAAAGAGGACCTTCCTTCCTTCCTTCCTTCCTTCCTCCCTCCCTCCCTCCCTCCCTCCCTCCCTCCCTTTCTATTGGTTGATTTATATTGTGGGCACTGCTATATCTATGTTAGTGTAGTCAAGCTGTGAAATTGATAGTTGTGGGTTCCCAATTCTTCATTCAGAAAGAAACACACAGTAAATTTCCTTTAGGGGGAAGACGGATACATTTCTGATAATACTCAGCTTAGACAAAAGAGAAATTGTAATAAATGTTTCCTATGGTTAGGTGATTATTTTCATTTACTTCTATTATAATCCACCTTTTGCTAGCAGAGCTCTAAGGCAACTAAAGTAAAACCAATTAAAAGCCATGCATTGAGAGAGTAAAATGCGTTTAGAGTATCAACAAAAGTTTTCTAAAGAGGTTTAAAAATGTGAAAAATAAACACCAATAAAAAAGAAAAAGTAACATCACTCCCTATCCATAGTTTTGGTCTCCCTTACTGATTCACATTTGTTAATCTGAGTTCATAAAAGATCTATCAGAGTAGCTGAAACTTTAGGTTGTTAACAATGGCAGTTCTCCATGATTTGAAAAAATGTTTTTTCCAGCATATCATCTGGAGATATGCAATCTTTTACATATTTCTACATTTTACATTGTCGGCTGTTGTTTATCTGAACTTGTTTTTCTTCTTTTAAATGTTTTATTATAGGTTCAGGTAACATCAGTGCATGGAGAAATCAAATTTGCTGTTTGATTATGGTAACTTATTCTACCAACATGGACTGGGATATTTTTTCTTCCTTGTGGACCAATAAGTACTGGTACTGGTTTCTTAGTTGAGAGACTAGATGAGACAAAATAAGACTCTTAATAATTGTAAGCGAAATGCCAATTTGTTTATTTTTATTTATTTTATTTGGAAAATTTATATTGCTGCTAACTCACAGCGACTCAAAGAAGCTTACAGGAAATAAAAACACAATATAAAAGAAATAAAAAGAATAAAAGAATAATCCCACAACCCCTTTATTGCTACTTGTAACAAACCAAACCAAATAAATGGTACAAAACTGAAAAAAAATATACAGAAAAAGGAATATAGGTCTTTGGTTAGATGACGAATGAGATGACGAATGAGACGAATGAGATGACGAATGAGACTTCGTCGAAACGTTAGATGACGAATGAGATGACGAATGAGACTTCGTCAGAAACGTCGCCAAGACACTTCCAATTTTACGCGGGAAAAAACCCGAATAACCAAAGACCTACATACAAACACCCGCGAAAACCTCAGAAAACAAAAAGGAATATATAAACACATTAAGTTTGTAGAAACTTAAATGGCTCTGAAGCAGACTTCAGCCTGCCTGATCTAAATAGATGAATAGGGAAAAGGGGGAAAAGAGAAAGAAAAAAGATGTGTATGTTAACAAATTAATACAGATTTTGACTGTAGAAATTGCATAAAACATTGGTCTTTTGAATTGAAAAAAGGGAATAAAAATATTTATAGAAATGTAGAAATGCGTACATGGAAATCTTTACATAAATCATGTGTATGATACAGAAAGAAATTTCTTGAACATACACAACACTGGCTAAGCACCATGACACTTTGCAAATTTGTGATTGAACTTGATTGAAGCAAGCCTCACAAAAATGGGAATAATTGCCCATCAATTTTATATTTCATCTATGTATAATATTTTGTCCCCAAAATGCACTAACAAGCAAATATTTTTCTGAAGGGACAAGAAGAACATCTATAAAATGCTGCTTGATGAATGAAGCCAAGTTTTGCCATTAAAATCATGATGGGAATATTCTCCTTTACCTCCGACTTCTCTACTCTGGACTCAAACTCAAAAGGGAGTCAGCCAAAAATACAACCTTCAAATCTATCCAGTTATCGGTACTATCTGTGAAAAGATAGATAAATAAAGGAAAGCCAGATTGTTTGCAAAAATGCTTCTGCAATCAGATTGATCAGTGCCACGTTTCAGTGGAAAATAGGGCCTTTCAGTATAAAACCCTGTAAATGAACTCAATCAGTATTGCTTGGCCTTCCTCTGCAATAAAAATTAAGAAGCGTGTTCAACCTTGGCAACTTTATAATTTGTGGACTTCAACTCCCAGATATCCCTTGCCAGCCATGTTGATTGTGGAATTCTGGGAGTTGAAGTCCACAAGCCTTAAAGGTTGAACCTTAAAGTGTCCAAGGTTGGACACTCCTTCTGTAGACCTCTCATTTTGACCTAAGGCTTGTTCTTCAGCTTTGAACTCCACAAGTCTTAAAGTTGCCAAGGTTGGACGCCTCTGTTTTAAGTGTTGGAAAAAACTTACTGATACAATGATACCAAGCTTTGTTTAACTTTCTGAATTATTTTCAATGTGTTGCCATTCAACTTTCAGTGCTTATACAACTTTCTCTTGAGACACAGGCTGGTTGTTTTTTTTACGTTTACTTTTATTTCATTTTTTAGCCTACAGACTTTGCAGTAACTTCTACTCCTCTCTTGTGTATCAGAACCTTAGTGGGGACACAGCAAGCACTTTTTTTTTTAAGTCATCCTACGAGACAAAAACATCTTTAGAATGTGTATATCCCTAAAAGATTTGTTTAAATGAATCCTGGGTAACGGTTTGCTAAATTTGGAGGTGCTTAATTTAGATAGCATTTGTTAATTCTAAAACCCTTATTCAAGCTCAGTAAGAATTATGTAACTGTTTCTCATATTAAAGGCAATTCAAGTTCATGTCAGTTCAGCTCAAATGGAGGCAAAATTCCTTACGTTTGCTGAATGGCCCAATGAAGCAAATGAGTGAGTATTTCCTGATGGACTGCTATTTATGTACTCCCTGAGTCATGATAAACCATCTTTTTTATTAAACATGGCATGTTTGCTCAAAGTAAAACGGCATCATTCTGCAATCCCCAGAAGGAGAACAATTGTGAGTTCTCTACATATATAGCAACATATTCAAAGTTAATGTTGCAGAATGGAGGTTAAAATTTATTTTACAATACCATTTTTTTAAAGGTAATGTTTTTGTATATGCTTTAAATTATATCTTTGAAGGTTTTCTCTTCCTGTTTTATAATTTATTGTTGTCAACCTCCTGAAATGCTCAAACTAAAGAGAAAAGTAGGTCATTATTACTATTTATTATATTACTGTAAGGGACGAGGTGGCTCAGTGACTAAGTCACTGAGCTTGTTGATCGAAAGGTTGGCAGTTCAACAGTTCGAATCCCTAGTGCCACGTAAGGGGGTGAACTCCCATTACCTGTCCCAGCTTCTGCCAACCTAGCAGTTTGAAAGCATGTAAAAAATACAAGTAGAAAAATAGGGACCACCTTTGGTGGGAAGGTAACAGCATTCCGTGCACCTTTGGCATTTAGTCATTCTGGCCACATGACCACAGAGACGTCTTCGGACAGTGCTGGCTCTTCGGCTTTGAAATGGAGATGAGCACCGCCCCCTACAGTCAGGAATGACTAGCACATATGTGCGAGGGGAACTTTTACCTTTATTATATTACCATACTGTGCTTGGCTTTGAAATGGAGATGAGCACCGCCCCCTACAGTCAGGAATGACTAGCACATATGTGCGAGGGGAACTTTTACCTTTATTATATTACCATACTGTGCTTGGCTTTTGATGGGATTATGCTTCCCCAGAAAAAGGAGATTTCAATATGGGAGTTCTAATGGATTCATGACTCCTGTTCCAGGCTGTGGCCAAGAGAACATTTGTATAAGTTCTACTTATATGCCAGTTTTGACATTACTAAAGGATGCACTGAAGACAGTCTCTTATGCTTTTGTCATCATTAGGTTAGAATATGTGGAATATGTGCTATATGTGGGGTTGCTCTTGAAGACCATCTGGAAACTTCAAATGGTCCAAAGACAGTGGCCTGCTGCCTCAGCAGTCAGTCATGATACTGTCATGATCTACTTCCGCTGAAGGATTTGCACAGGTCATAAAAAATGTTCAAAGTGCAATGCAGTGTAATGGTTACTAATTATGAAGTTCAATGTGGCTTGGCTATCTTAGGACCACCTTCCTCAACATATTTTTGCCTATGCTACCTGAACAAATAGAGAATACTTTCTACTAACAGTTTTCATCTACAGGAGATACAGTGAGAGGTGTTCAGCAATGGGCATGCTCTCTAGCAGCTCCCCTCAGCTAACCCCTTAAGACAAAGAGGGTCTCACCCCTGGTGGTCTTCTGAGAGGAGGTAAAACATGGCTTTTCAAAAGAGTAAATATAACCAGTGGTGCCATATTTAACAGCTGTATTATATTACTTTTCGCATTAATTTAAATCTAAATTTAATTAGATCGCTGTTTGAATGGATATGATTACTACAAATTGTTATATGTAAATTCTATAGGTTGCTTAGAGTCCTTTCAGTTTCAAGCAGTAATTAAGCTTAAATAAACAAATAAGGTGGCTTTATATTGGTGTGTGGGGAAGAGACAAAGAAAGAGAAAGAAATAATAACAAATTTGACAGAGAACTTTAAATGTGTTAAATCCCAATAGTTGTTCCCTTCCCTTCTTTCCACATGCCTGCTCTAAGAAGTATTCTTAAATGTAATGTCAACCATCAGAAAAAAGAAGGAAGGAAGGAAGGAAAGAAGGAAAGGAAAGGAAAGGAAAGGAAAGGAAAGGAAAGGAAAGGAAAGGAAAGGAAAGGAAAGGAAAGGAAGGGAAAGGAAAGGAAAGGAAAGGAAATCTTTGAGAACATGTTTTTGAAAAAAAGAGTAAAGTTGCCAGCGGACTACAATGAGGGAACTCTGTTTTCCCCCGCCACAAATCTCCTCATCACTTAAACAAATGAAAATTGCACTCCCTATGTTGAGGTGTCTAAGCCGTGATGTGAACTGAAGGGGCTAAAATAATACATTCACGTACTGCTGACTGAACTGACCCTCTCCAGTTTCATACTTTCAAAGAAGAAACCTCTTTGTACTGAACGCTTCTCTTGTTACAGTATTTTGAAGTCCTTAAATAATGCTCCAGTTCTCCTTACTTCCCATGATAATCAAGTTCGTAGAGTTACCTTTCTGTCTTCGCATTCTGCTTTAGGGTAGAGAGAGACCCCTATTGGAGAGAAGGAACTTTTGTTCCTAACTTCAATCTGTGTATATTTAGCAGCCTGAAGTTTTCAGTAAATTGAAGGAAGGAAGAGTGAGGAAACAGTTTCCTAAAAGCTTATTGTCCTTATCATTAGATTTATCACCCAGATATTGAATGCCTTGTGGTGGTGGTGGGAAACAAAATTTCTCCTTTTTCAAGATTCCATCTTGAATAGTATCATATTATGGCTGTCATATTAGAGACCAATAGTACAAAATGGTAAAAAAATAAAAATTACTGAGCTTGGTCAATTATTAGAATAAAAAGCAGATGTCCACCTGGAAGCAGGTTGCCTCAGACCACTGCAGGTCATCTCACCAACTATCCTGAGGTATACTAGCCATATTACCATAGTTCATGGTATTTGCATCATGATATAATAGGTCTTTGTTTCTAACCAAAGTGTTTCATCTCCAAATCTAAATTTGATAATGTGAATATTATGTATTATAATGGTGGAAACACTGGAATGCTCAAAGCATATAAAATTATTTCTGAAATATGGAGGCATTCACAAGAAAGCCACAGGTACATCTTTCTCTATGATTCTACTTATCTTGCAGAACTATAATGATAGTAACAACACTAACATTCATACTACTATTCAATTCAATTCTGAATAGAGCTGGAAGGGACCTTGGAGGTTTTCTAGTCCAACCTCTTGTTCAAACATGAGTCCCTTTACCATTTCAGACAAGTGGCTGTCCAGTCTCTTCTTAAAAACCTCCAGTAATGAACCCACAACTTTTGAAGGCAATCAGTTCCACTGGTTATTTCTTCTCACTGTTAGGAAGTTTCTCCTTAATTCCAGGTTGCTTCTTTCCTTGTTTATTTTCCATTCATTACTTCTTGTCCTGCCCTCTGGTGCTTTGGAAAATAAGTTGACTCCTTCTTCTTTGTGCCCATCAAATGCTACTTCTACTACTAATTTTGAAACAATAATAATAATAACTACCTACCCTTCAGAGTTGCTGCAAGAATCACAGAAGTTACATGTGTGGAGCATGGGGTACCTTTTGAATGGATTTCTTAAATGCTAAGTTATTCTAAGTAGCTAAAGGGAGCAGGAAAGATTTGACTAGACTAGACTAGACTAGACTAGAACAGAACAGAACAGAACAGAACAGAACAGAACAGAACAGAACAGAACAGAACAGAATAGAATAGAATAGAATAGAATTTTATTGGCCAAGTGTGATTGGAATAGAAGGGATTTGTCTTGGTGCATATGTTCTCAGTGTACATAAAAGAAAAGATATGTTTGTCAAAAACATAAGATACAACACTTAATGATAGTCATAGGGTACAAATAAGCAATCAGGAAACAATCAATATCAATATGTAAAACTCATACCCATGAAACTATTCATTCTCTCTTTGCATGTAGATGCTTTGAGGTTGCGTTTGCATGGAAGATTTTCCTAGCTTTTAGGTGATTTTGGTTTTTGTTTCTTCATGTTTACCTCTTATAATTAATGCAAGATTTATTTCTTCTCTCAGATAATACAAGCGTGGGATTGTGATTTGTGACAGTATCTTGGTTTCTAACCACTAGACCAAACTGGCACAAAGAATGACAAAAACTACACATAGTTCTTTGCTATCAATCTAAATGCTGTTTGTAACAGGTATGTTAAAATTAATTCAGCATAAATCCTCCATGCTAGCATAAAAGTTTTTGTTTCCAAACATTTCATTTAAGTTTATATGCTATTTTTATAAAGTGGCTTACAATAAAGGTGATCGTAAATCATGTTAAGGAAGCAATACATCTCAAAGCCACAAAGTTGCCTTACATAAAATTAGAACATTGGTTTGTGTAACTCAGAATTGCAAACAATGATTACTAGGGCTGCAGCTTCTGAGTTTTCACAGAGATGTATCTCTTGGACTTCCTAGAAATGCTGAGAATTGTATTGTGAAACATTTGTTTCTGATACACGTTCTGCATTGCTAACTATCAGTCCTTGAGCCAAAGTCACTATTACATGAAAATAATGAAGCTGACTACCAAACCAGGTTCAAAGAAGAGAAAATAGTTCTGATTGACAAAGTGGCTTTCAAGATTAGTTGCTATACAATCCTATTTATTTTAACTGGGAAGTTAATTTTAGTATGTTAAAGACATTAATGTGGATAAGATTGTAGTATTTGTTTCTAAAAATCTATGCTGAGAATAGTTCTCTTGCTGCCACTACCACTTCCTCATAGTTGAAAGTTCATCCAAGACTGAACGAGATGGATGTTTCAGATAGATAGATAGATAGATAGATAGATAGATAGAGCGAGAGAGAGACACAGAGAGAGATGGTCTAGTGGTGAAGATGCTTGCCTTCAACTCAGAAGGTTGAGCATTCAATTCTAGGTAGCAGCAGATGTTTCTCTCTTAGGACACAAAGAAAAAAAAATATGTCTCAAACTCTTTAAAGGCATCAGGAATGGCATCTGGCCAGTAAACACTCAGGTCCTTCTAGTTGCCCAAACTCTATCCCAAATTAAGGGAAAAGAGGGTTATAAAAAGGGAGTTTTGAGAGGGGGAGAGAAAGAAAGAGCACACGCACTAAGTTCAGAGATGAACGGAGACTGTATTTAAGTCTGCTAAAATCACAGCCATAAAATATGATCAGTATGTGTTGCTGAAACTGCCATAGGTCCAACAGTAACAAGAATTTCCTCACCCCCATGTTACTCCCAACAGAAATAAAAAAAAATATGGGTGCAAATGTGTGCAGCCATCCAAGCATTTTTATTTCCTGTTGTATGCATTTGTCTAATCTATAATCAGACAACCAAGGGGTGGGATGGGGGAGTGATTTGTACTATGGAAAAGTGGAAAAGACAACCTATCACCTTGCAAACTGAAAAGTCAGAACACCAGCTGCGGGAAAGGTATGAAAATGTGCAGATTCTGCAAAGGGGAAGCTCTATAAGTCACAGTCAGGAGTGTCTCCAGAGAGGTAAAATCAAAATAAATTAACTGGTGTTGAACTCGAAACTCTGCCTCTTTTAACATGCAGCATAAGTAAGGGAGGTGCTTCAGTCACTCAACTATTTATCAATAGTTTATTGCGTTTTTTATAGTACAGGCAATAATATAAGGAATATTTGGAAGTCGTGGGAAGAAATATAATTTTTATCATTCCCATTATAGATTTACCCTCTGGGATAATCCCAGTTTGAAATTGTAACTAAAGCTTATTTTGCATTTGTCAGGGAAGAATAACAGATCAACAGATGTATTAATATATTGTAGACTGGGAATATTGTGATCAAGTTTTTAAACCTTTTGAATTTATATAAGAGGAAATTGGATTTCCCAAATTGTAAAATGGCAGTATATTAAATAAAATATCTTCTGAATTCACAGGTTAATCTAAATTCATTAGAAGCATCTAAAACTTCCCTATTATGCTTAGTAGCAGAATGCATTTTGGATGTTTTGAAGTCTATATTATTGATTAAAAAGAAACAGCGAAGAGATACTATTAAGGTAATTTAGGTTTTTTTTGCAACCTTTCTGTAATTATGAGTTGGAATATTCCTTATTAAGAAATATATAGTGGAAGGTTTCTAATGATACTAAGATAAGATTAATTTAAGAAAATTTTTTCATATCCATTGCACACTTCAGGTGATGCTTAAAAAGGCTTGTGTATCAATGATGTATAAAACAGATCTGTCTGAGTTGGTGTAGGGTTTCCTGCCTGGGCAGGGGGTTGGACTAGAAGGCCTCCAAGGTCCCTTCCAACTCTGTTGTTATTATTATTATTATGAGATGAAAACAAATTCATATGAAATGGCCATTCCCAATTGTTCCATTTTGGTGTAGAATCTATAAATTTGTTAATGTGGTTTTACAAAAGTCAGCACCATTTGAAAATACAAATTTACTTTTGAACTCTATCCCCAAACTTTAGAAATTATTTTTGTGTGATGAACTGTGGATTTACTAAACCTTGCATGCAGCAAAAAGCAATTGCTGCCTGGTGTTGGAAAGACAGGGCAACCATGAATTTCTTGGGATTCATTTACTGACTAAGAATTATCATCAGTACATTGGAAACACCAGTCACATTCCTCCCTGGGCTCAAGATTTAATGATGTGTTTAAAAAGTGGGCTGAGTGACTTCTTTCAATATCCTCTAAAGATTTCTACAAAGCAGGAATTGTTCAAAAGCTCTTTTCACTTTAATAAAAATATCAGCAAAATTCTAGTGGCCAAATGAATTCTACTTAATTCTAGGACTGCGCATATCAATATGTAAACAAAGAGAGGAATTGGGTGATAAGGAAGAGAAGATTAAACAGTTCTTATTTGACTTATAGTGTATTTGGTAACGGATTATATTTTAAATAGATGCTTTTTTAAAATCAAGGTTGCATTATCTCTTCCATTCTGCAGTCTTGGCTAAATGGAAAAATTATTAGATCCCAAAGCAAAACTTAAAATAAACCTCCATCCAAATTTATGTTAGAAATTGGCCTATCATTTCCCATTTATACTAATGGACCATTTCAGTCCTTTCCCTTTCAAATTTGATTGAAGCTTTTTTACCCAAGATTTCAGAAAGAATGCTCTCTAATGAGTCCTGAGTGAATTGAACATTGCTAGTAAAGGATCATTCTAAAATGTGGACATTTGGTATACTTGGACAATTCTCTACAGATGCAATTTTGAAATGTTTTCAGCTGTTTCAGGCTAGAAGTTGGTCAGGTTGTACAAAATTGGCTTTGTCAACATTTCTCAATAACAATTAGATACGGGTTTGTATTTACTGGAACCATAATTAGAACTGAGATGTAAAGAACCAGAAAGAGGGGAGAGGAAGAAGGCAAAATATCTTCTCCTATACACATTTCTTTCATTTTTAATGTAATAAAAAATCATGAAATATCGCAACCTGGCCATTGAAACTACGCGATTATGGATGAAACATGTAACAGTAGTACCCATTGTCATCCAGGCACTTGGTACCATGTCCAAGAATTTTATAAGATACATCAACAAATTGCAGCTTCCTGCAATAACACCAGATATCACAGTTGTCGAAAACCGAAACGTACAATTTATTGACATCGCAATACCAGGAGATCCCAGAGTCGAAGAAAAAGAACTGGAAAAAGTCATGAAATATCATGACCTGGCTATCGAAACTACACAGCTATGGATGAAACATGTAACAGTGATACCCATTGTCATTGGGGCACTTGGTACCATGTCTAAGAATTTTATAAGATACATCAACAAATTGCAGCTTCCTGCAATAACACCAGTGAAACTGCAAAAAACTGCACTACTTGGAACATTAAGAAGGTATTTGGTTGCCAGGACTCTGGCAGCAACCCATATCAACCATTAGCACCAGTCAATGGTATTTGTGATGCATTTTTGAATGTTCAGTTGACTGAGTTTCATGTTTAATGAATAAAGTAAATAATAATAATAATAATAAAAAATGTGGGAAAAAACTTGTATGAAATAAGTTACTGATTGATGTTTATGCTAGTGCTTTGCTCAGTCAAAATTTGTCTTTTGATCAGGGTTTTTTTTACACCTAAAAATGAAAGACTTCTAACTTCATAAGGACACTCCTTTATTTATGGCTTCTTATGGTGATTTTTGGAATTTGGGGGTACTATAAGTTTTTTATTCTTTCTAGCTAAATTTTCTACCTAATCTTCCAAAGTAAATGGGGTAATTTTGAATGGATGGGTAGGAAGCAGGGGTGGGTTCTACTTACCTTTACTACCGGTTCGCAACGGGAGTGTGGGCTTTCTGCACATGTGCAGATCATCCATTATGATGTCCGGGCAGGTGGGCGGAGCCTCCCACCACTTTTACTACCAGTTCGCAAGAACCGGACTGAACCGGGAGCAACCCACCACTGGTAGGAAGAGCTGAAAATCAGCATAATGGGAGATGTTTGAGATGGGAGTTGTTTCTATGTGTTCTACCATGCACATTTTAAAAATTCCTCACATATTGGTTCTGATAAAGGATCATCTGATTCTTAAGACTGTTTTCCAGGCTGGCATGGCGACAACAGGAGGCTGGAGAGTCTGGCTAGCCTAGGAACTCAGATTAAGAAATGAATCTGGTCAAGTAGGGTAATAAACCTGCTGAGTTATTGAATTTGCTGCCCCAATAATTGATGACTCTCAATAGTACTATTATGATTATATGGCATCAAGTTGTTTTCAGCTCCTGGTGACCACATTGATAGTTTTTCTCCATGATGATGTTTCTCCTAACATTCTCTTTTAGGTCTTCCAATGGTGCCCTCATCTCCACTACACTTGAGTCATCTTCTTTTTCTCTTTCCTTTCATCTTCCCCAGCATTAGAACCTTTCTCAGAGATATAGGTCTTTCTATATGATACCCAAATCTGAGTAAAAATATAAACTAAATCATATTAATATATATCAATGTGAACAAACCAAAGGAGCATTATTTCATTCATCCAAAGTCAAATTCAGGGGTGAAATGCTACCAGATTGGACCGCATCATGTGATCCGGTAGTAATCATGGCCAGTAGTTTGGTAATCCAGTAGCGATAGTGAAGCGAAGCTCTACCCATCCACCCAGGTGTCATTATTTCCTGGTTTTAACCAGGAAGTAATGTGTTTTTTACCTTCTACGCATGCACAGGTCTGCGTGAGTATGTGATGTGCCTGCATGCGCGGGGGACATGTGCACTCCCAAGCCAGTAAGAAAAGGTAAGTAGATTTCACCCCTGGTCAAATTCCATAGGAAGCAACCCAATTCTCAAAGCCTGCTGTAATAGCTAGTTTTGAACCCATTTTTGAAAATTAATAGAGTAGGAATCATTTTGATTGGGGAAATACGGGATTCTACAGAAAGGGAGCAGCAATGGAGAAGGCATCCTTCTGTGAACTCTATAGATGACACTACCTGAGCAAGGGTGCATGAAACGAACATGCTATATGTGGTCATATTGGATAGATATAATCTCTTGGGAGCAGATGAGCTTGTAAATCATAGGTCACGAACCATGGAAGGCTTTAAGGATGAACCTGAAATTTTGACTTGCACCCCAAATTCACCAGTATAGTTCTGCCACTATTATAGTTCTCCAAAGAGAAGTATGGGCAACTCAAGATGTTCCTACTCAAAGATGAAACATTCAGGATAAATTGCAGCTTTTGACAGCCTTCTGTGTAGTATGCTGCAATAGTCCAAGTGAGACAGGTCTATGATAATTCACCATGGCCAACTTGCCATGGCCAACTCACCATGGTTAATTTGCCGCAACCAACTTGCCATGGCCAACTCACCATGGTTAATTTGCCGCAACCAACTTGCCATGGCCAACTCACCATGGTTAATTTGCCGCAACCAACTTGCCATGGCCAACTTGCTGCAGGACAACTTACTGTAAGACAAGAATATAAATATAAAATAAATAAAAAGAAATAATGGAATAGACCCATTAAAGAAAGGATGCAAAAGGAAGGACAGAATGAAATGTGAATGGCAAAAACTAAAATATTTTTTAACATTTATTCTAAATAATTAAATAGAATTGTTAAATTGTTCTGCAGTGAGTTGGCCTTGGTGAGTTGGCAGTGGCAAGTTGCCCCATTCTGAAATGAGTCTACATGTGCAGAGACCATCCCCTTTTAGGAGAGATCTTCATTAGAACCCAAGCTAGAGCTGTGCAAAGGTCCTCCTCATCAAAACTGCCACTCTTGAACATCGGTTGGCAGTATCGAGGAGAGAAAGGGGGACAGAGCAAGTGAGTGACAGTTCTATCTTCTTTTCCCAGAAAATCTTCAGCTGAGAGGTTTTAGGGAAAGGAATCTTGACACATTTGCTCTGCTTTTGTCTTATGTTCTCTGATCTTTCTAAATTCTTTCTCTTTTGAACAGGAACATCTGAAAACTGTGATGAGTAACACAGATGAGTCCTTCAGGGTTTGGGCATTTTCCTGTTGCTCTCTTTCATTAAAAGGTTAGTTTTCCTTCCAAGAAGTACATAATCCTTTTATTGGGTTGCCTGGGGATGACAAGCAGAGAATTAAAATAGTGAGAGAGGAGGCTGGGGCCTTTCCAGGGTTTCTTCTGTTCCCTCTAGCTATGCTGGGGTAGGGAAATATGCTGGCTGGGATCAGCAATAGTTGGTCATGATTGGGGAAATGGGAGTTGCAGGAAATGGGAGTTACAGGAAGAAAGGGAACCAGTGCAAATTAAAGTGAAGGTGTGTGTACGTGTGTGCATGAGAGAGAGAGACAGAAGCAGGGCTTAGAATACCATCAATTTTCACACTGTCCTATCCTGCCCTAGTCTAGCCTAGCCTAGCTTAGTTTAGCCTAGCCTAGCTTAGCCTAGCTTAGTTTAGCCCAGCCCAGCCCAGCCCAGCCCAGCCCAGCCCAGCCCAGCCCAGCCCAGCCCAGCCCAGTCATGTCCAGTCACTATCTTAACCTTTCATGGTCATTGCTTCGCACATATAAATAAAGGAGGGTTGTAATGTTACGAAAACATGTGTCGTGTCCCACTCCTCCGCTGACGGCCGGGTCAGGGAAATCCGAATCAGGCTTGCCTCTGCAGCTCTGCCCAAAGTCCTAGCAAAGTCCTCAGAGCAGGCAGGAGACCAGAAAGTGACTTCAGCAAGATAAGTTCGACTTTGCCTGACTCAGAGACTGCCAGAAAGCAGATCCTTTATATAGGCCATGGGGTGTGGCTCCATGACTCAGCACTCATTAAGGCCTGCCCCTCCTTTCCTTCTGTTGCCTCCGCCTATCCAGTCTTCTGATGCGAGGGTCACTCCAATCAGCAGCTGTTGGAAATAAACTTTCCTCAGGCTCACATGCTGTGGAGGAGGGGGACGGGTCTAGCTGCTCCGTTTGCCTGGGCATGGAGCCAGTGCTGGGGCTGGGAGGTGCCCCCTCCTCTTCAGCTTGTCTGGGCATGGAGCCAGGACTGGAGCCGGGAGGCATACATTCCTCCGTGTTCGGGAGCAGATAAGAAGGCCCCGGCTGCTGTGAGAGCGGGCAAGACACAACAACATGTCTGTATTTGCCAAGTACAAGGTCCATGAAACATCACGCCTTCCAAAATATCATATCCATTCCAAAATGGGTATGGCTTTGGAATCCCTCAGTGAAGACCTCTGATTCAATTAACATGAATTAAGGCTGTCAAGAACCATCTTCAAGGAGATTTGGCTGGATTAATGGTTGAAAGGGTTAAGTAGGTTATGAGAGTAGACTTAACTGACATTCGGCTTGACATATTTACCTGGCACAAAGGGATGGGTTCTACTATGTTGTGTGAACCCAGCTAGTCCAGAGCGCTTTCTGTCTCATCTAATTTCTTAATTACCTATTTCGATTTACACTTGGATGAGAGAGTTAATAGAAAATTAAGTCACTTATCTGATTGCAAAGAACAGATACAAAGTCCCACACAAACGGAGCCATTGTAGAAATGCAGATCCCCCCCACACACACTTTTTTTTCTTTTTTCTTTTGCTTATTTTATGTTTTCATCCCATATCCCACGGTCATTGAGAAAAAAAAGAAATAGGGTGGTAACATTCACTCAGTCTATCTATGATGACTGTAACTAGTAAACAGGATTAGAAATTAATCAGGCAAGCTCACAAGAATCTAAAAAAATGCTGGTAAGTAATCGTTCTTGGAATAAAAAAAGTTATAAAGCTGAAACAAAATAAATCCAAGGCTTTGAGTTTCAAGAGCAAGGCCTGCATATAAAATCAATGTTTAAAGCTTTGGGGGCATATTTTGCCCTTTGTAACAGGCTGCTTGGCCTTTTTCATAGGGTAGAAAGGCCAGTTTCCACCTGTCCCTTGTTTTTGCAGTGATCATATCATCAATTTTTCTCTTTCATTTTTTCTTTCTTTCTCAGACTATGGGAGAATGACTGTGGGGGCTTAAACAATTAAAACCCCAAAAGGTAATACCAAACCAATCCTCAACCCTCAACCCTCTTCAAATCATTAAATAATAAAGCTATTAAACCACAAGAACGTATCCTGCAGGAGAGCATCATCATGCATTTCCTAGACATTTCACTATTTAATAGGATCTCCAGCAATTAATGAATCAGCAGGCTAGATGTAAAAACCACGTCTTCAATTTTATTCAGAAGATCACAGGATTGGGGCCAATCTCCCCTCAGGGGGAATGATGGTATTGTAAAGGGCAGACACTGTGGCTAAAACCACTCTCCTCCTGGGTATCACTAGATCAGGGGTCTCCAACCTTGGTCCCTTTAAAACTTGTGGACTTCAACTCCCAGAGCTTTGCTGGCTGAGGGACTCTGGGAGTTGAAGTCCACAAGTCTTAAAGGGACCAAGGTTGGAGACCCCTGCACTAGATGACACCCCTTTTGTAGACAAGACTTACAACATGCCCTTTCTGCTAGACTAACAGGACAGATAGATGTAATTGGGGTGAGGCAGTCTTTCAAATATCCCAGCCCCATGCCATGTTGTGCCAATATAGCCATTATGTACCATCTTCTAATGGAATAGAATTCTTTATAGAATTCTTTATTGACCAAGTGTGATTGGACACACAAGGAATTTGTCTTTGGTGCATATGCTCTCAGTGTATATAAAAAGACAAGATGCACTCATCAAGAATCACAAGGCACAGCATCCAGTGACAGTCATACAGTACACTAAGCAATCAAATCATATTAGGAAACAATCAATATCAATACAAATCGCAAGGATACAAGGAACAAAGTTACAGTCATGCAGTCACAAGTGGGATTTCTTATTTATCATGTTATCGTTAGAGGCTCTAAGGTTTCTTTGATTCTTTATGTTGAACCCAATGCCAGCTTGATTCCTCTAGTTCTAAATTCTTGCATAAAAATGTATATCTTGTAATCTGCACTATTAGATAATTCATTGTCAATTGGGCTTTTCCTGAGGAAGGTGATACATGCTTAATTTCTCTCAAGATTTCAATATTGTACAATTACTTGGCAAGGTCATACTTAATATGTTAGGGATGTCAGGGAGAAATATTTTTTTTTCCTCCTGTGGAAGTCACAGTGCCAGTAAGACATAATCTTTCTAAAATAATGATTAATTTAAGACTATAAGTGCACTTCTAGTGGTTTTTAGTTAAGCATTCCTCCAAGATGAAACTGTATTTTTCAAGGGATAATTTCTTGAGAAATAAAAGATGAAAGGATTAGAATTGAAATTATTTATATTTTAAAACAAATATTCTGTTGTTTAGGACCCTTCATTAGAAAAAAAAACCCATCCTTTCATATCAAAAGATTCAGTCAGAAAACTATTTCTCTATTTTATAAAATTGTTGGGAATTTTGTTATCCAAGATTCAATTAATAACTTGCAAGATTCATTAAGCATGAATCAGATATCTGTAGTTTTTTTTAAAAAAAGTATGTTAATTAGTTGCTCTGGTTTTGCCTAAGCCTATGAAAAATACACTTTTGACATATAACTGATGCCTCTGAGAGTTGAAATACATTTCCCCTTTGGTCTCCTTTTTCTTTTTGATTTAAACAAGTCCTTACTATACATTTCAAATGCAAAATGATCAATCAGGCAGATAGCTGTCATTAACTTTTGAGTAACCTTTTCCCCAGTCCTTGGCCATCTCAAACTTTATTCCAGAATAGTCCATTACAGTGACATATTTCTATGGGTATTTTGTTGCTATATACGTTGGATGTATGTCTGCAATGCAGTGATATCCTAATGTTTTGATTAGTTAAAACTTTTCAGTTACAGAAAGCAGTTCTTCTCTATAGAATATTTGTTCCCTAAAATCATTCTTTGAAATTAAAAAAAAAAAAGATAATTATTTCTTTCCAGCATATTCACAGCTGAATGTGTTTTCTCACTTGTACTTTCAGAAAACGGAAAACAAAAAACTATCAGAGTGAAATACAACAGAATGTTATTTGCTTTGGGATAATAGTACGACTGCAGTTCTGTTTACCCAAAAAGATAGCATTGTACTGATGCAAAAAAAAACAACAAAAAAACAACCAACAACAAAAAAACCACCACCCTCTTTTTTTATATAGACACTATAAAATCTTACATTACTCTGTTCCAAATTGAATCATTTAGGGAACCTGTTAGTGCTAGATCACACCAGTTTTCAGCAAAAAATGTAAGCTTGGGAATATCTCTGGGTACTATTAAGGAAAACAATAAAGTGTACTATTGTAAGTTCAGTGAAGGTTTCAATGACTTTATTCTCATAAGCTAAAGAAGACAATCAGTATGATAATTACAGCGTGTTAATTACTCTTTCCTTTGAACGAAAGTGCAAATGATATATAGCAGGAAATTAACAGCAGTTACTGCTCAATATTGCATGACTTTTGCATTAAGCATGATATAAGAAGTTGTTAAAATAAAAGAAAATGTAGCCAGGATAATAAAAGCCCTTAATGCTTGGATCTGATGGTTGATGGGCTCATTAGGAAAGAAAATCTTAAGGACAGACCAGATGAGATGTAGTTGTGATACAGGGTGCAACGCTGGTGGGTACACAGGTGTTTTGCATGGGCAGGACAAGGCAGAGGAATCCATTTTACATGGAGGTAGCACTATGTCCATGTTGGAATAATCCATTTCTGATGTGGTGGAGGAAAAGCTGGCACTTTTTTCTTTTCTTTTCAAATTACAGGCTTGGTAGCAATGAGTACTTTGATCGTTCCTTTCCAAAATCTCAGGAAAATGTAGAAATTTTACCAGAAGAGCACTCAAATCTTCTACTCGAAATAAAATACCCTATCCCACCAGGCTTGACATTTTAGGGCTGCATAGCCTCGAACTTCGCCGTCTATGTTCTGACCTAAGCTTAGTACACAAGATTATCTACCATAACTTCCTACCTGTTAATGACTACTTTAACTTCAGCCGCAATAACACAAGGGCTATCAATAGATACAAACTAAATCCGCTCTAATCTTGATTGCAGAAAATACGACTTCAGCAATAAAGTAGTAAATGTCTGGAACACTCTACCTGATCCTGTTGTTAGTTTCTCTAACTTCCATACCTTTTACCTTAAACTGTTTTCCACGTTTCTTAAGAGGTCCCTAAGGGGGTGTGCATAAGCGCACCAGCGTGTCTACCATCCCTGTCCTACTGTCACCATTTATATGTAATCATTCTATGTGTTTATGGCTGTTTTGCCTATTTATATCCTTTTTTTTTGGTGCCAATTTTTTTCATGTGTCCATGTCTATGTCTATACTGTTACTTGTTTTTTTATACTTATTGACAGACCGACAAACAAACAAACAAACAAAAAATACAGGAAATCCTCAATTTACAGCCATTCGTTTGGTGTCACAATGGCACTGAAAAAAAGTGTCTTACGATCATTTTTCACACTCATGACCATTACAGCATCTTCATGGTCATGTGATCAAAATTAAGACACTTGGCAACTGGCTTATATTTATGACGGTTGCAGTGTCCCGGAATCATGTGATCATCTCACCTTTTGTGACCTTCTGACAAGCAAAGTCAATGGAGAAACCAGATTCACTCAACAATTGTATTACTAAGGACAGTGATTCACTTAACAGCTGTGACAAGAAAGGTCTGAAATGGGGCAAGACTCCCTTAACAACTGTTGCTTAGCAATTTTGGGCTCAACTATCCTCATAAGTCAAGGACTGTCTGTCAAGATGAGGTAGTCATTCTTCATATTCCCATCTACCTAAGCTTGGGTAAGGTAGAGACCCAGACATGAGTAAATTAGCCCAATCCTCTCTGTTGCTTCTGTTGCGTCATCATTCTTCACAGCCTTTCACTCGATGGAAGAATGATCTTTGCATCATTTATCTGTACTGCAATATGTCCATGGGTTAGGAAGGCAAGCCAGTTTCTAGAAATTGGCAAATGGATCTGTTACGTGTCAATTTTGCATGTGTTTTGTTTTGTCCTCCATCAATAAGAGAGACATAAAATCTGTAATACCTTGACACATTTTCTCTATAAAATACAAGTTTCGTTTCATTACAAGGCTGTTGATACTGTCCACTGAAAACTCACTTCTGACGTTTTCTATTTACATAGAATCCAAACATCAAAACAAACAGGCAAATACAAATACAGATGAACGCTTACACAACAACTCAACAACTGAAATCACCCCCAAATTTCCCAGTCAGATACAACAAGCTTATTCAGCTGATCTACTATGGCTAATAAGAAAGTATCCAACAAATCTGTAGGACATAGTATTTCATAATATGCCGGTCACAACAGAGGAGGATTGACTACAGGTTAATTTGTACATGTAGAGATAGAATCATAAGCATCCTTTTCCTTCATAGAAGCATGGTCCAGGCAGATTCAGCTGGAGAAGAATGTTCCTAAGCTATCCTCGAGTTAATTTTCATAGAGATTTAGAGATTATAACCAGAACTTTGAACTAGACATAAAAGCTACGTAACTACCAATGCAGGAACTGGAGACCAGGTGTAACATTTATAACAGCAGCTTTCACCATTAGCAATATGGCTATGCATTTTCTACTAACTGTAGCTTCCAAATCTTCTTCCTGATCCAAATAGATCTCTAGCTGGTTCAACAACTCAAAGGTGTTTTTTTGTTTCCTAACCATAGCTCCAATTGCTGTTCCAGCAAGAGTCATGAGTCCAAAGGGCTCCACAAGTTGTGGTACAGCTACTTTAATGGGAAAGCAACTTCATTTTGAATAGGAATGAAATAGCCATGTTTTGGAGAAACGCTATAACCAGGTTGCTGAGATAAGTCTTAATTATCAAGGTCTCAAAGCCTCCAGACATTGAATTAGGTCTTTTATAGCATAAAATTGAATATAATCAGTATAATTTACCACCACCATCCCTCCAAAGACTAGATGACCTCTCCCAATGGCTGGGACACAGATGATAATTCTCTAATAAGATTAGATGAAGGGATTGCTTCTTCAAAAGACACTGGTGGTATTGTGCCCTGTCTTAAATTGATCTAAGCACAGCAAAGGATGTATCTCTATTTCTAGATCACATGCTATTTCCTCTGAGGTTTAACATGTGATCACCAATTTGAATAGAAGTGAATATATCATGAGAATGAAGAGGATTTTAAAGTCCAAACTCAGTGGAGGAAATACCATCAAGACAATTAACACCTGGACAGTTCCAGTGATTAACTACACAAGTAGAATCATGAATTGGATCACTTCAAAAAGTGGACCACGTAGTTAGCTGCTACAAGAAGATTGCACATACTGACTACAAAAATGCATGAGAAAGTAATAATAGTGCCATTGGAATACCTTCAAGAAATATCTTTTACCTGCAATAAGAACTGATGGGACCACAAAGCAATTGCCAAAACAATATAAAATCAAATTAAAGTCCTCTGGGACTTTAGAATTCAAACAGAGAAACATCTGCTCCATAACATCCCAGGTTTAACACTGTTAACAACAACAACAACAAGAAGACAAAAAAGGTAGACAACAGAACAGAAGAAAAAGAACTGGAGAAAATCACAAAATGCAAAGATCTGCAAAAACAGGTAGAATGATTGTGACCAAAAAAAAAAAGCAAAGATGGTATTGTTGCTAATAGGCACCTTGAGTGCAATTCTGACCATTACTTGATCACCATTGCCATTGATAAAATCACAATTAGTCAATTTCAAAAGACAGCTTTAGTTGGAATAGTTTACCATATCTTTAGTAGCATCAAATAATACCTGCCTATTCCTTGAGAAGGATGATTGTTGAACAAAATGCCAAGTTCAATCTAAATTATAGGTGTCAAACTCAAGGCTTGCATGCCAGATCCGGCCTGTGAGGGGCTTAAATTTGACTTGTGGGGCCAGCCTGGAAGTAGCAAAGGACTGACTCATGGTGTTTCTGGCAGCCAAAATGGGGTGAAGGGGTGCCTCCAAGCCCCATTTTGGCTGGTAAAGTGTTGCAGGAGGCCATCCAGGTCCCCCCACCCATGCCCTGTTTTGGTCAGCAGAGTGGTGCAGGAGGCCATCCAGACCAAAATGCACAACCCACCCCACATGCCCCATTTTGGCCATCAGGGTGCTGCAGGAGGCATTGGTCCCATCTCCCCGCCCCCCGGCTGGCCCACGAAGAACTACAATACTGATCTAGCCCTCAAAGAAATCCAGTTTGACACCCCTGGTCTAAACATTGACTGATTGTACCAGATGTATGATCAATCATAATAATAATAATTCCGATTTTGGACTGGTGAGAAGCACTGATAGAAGCCATAAAAACAAGCTGGAATATAGTGGGGGAAATGGGAGAAAACTCAGTGCCTTATCTTGCTCCAGCCTAAGCATTATCGAATTATCAGAGTAGCCCAACTCATGACTTTTCACCTAATCTCCATTGAAGAGGTTACTTAGGCTCATAAATGATAGATCTCATTAGGCAAGTCCAGCTGAACCAGCTAAAGATCAAAATTCCAAATTCAGTCTTATATACTGCATCAAAAGCCCAATATTAAACAATGTTTTAAAACTGTAACAGGAAAAATGACCTTTGCTAGTATTACAAAGATAATATCTCCTTCAACTGATGAAGCAGAAAACACTAGGAACCAGTCGTTTTTTTCTCTTTTCACTGAAATGATAATTTGATAGGCTAAAGGACTGAAGTAGCCTAGTTAAAATTTCATTCAGAGCTAGGAACTTTGAAGCACTTATTTGCAAGCTAAATAATTCAAAGCAGTTGAAGATATTCTCAAGTCATCAGAAGTCAGTGCCCAGGTGGTTACTAATAGGCCCTTGTCCTCAAGATTACCCTGATGCTTGCGCTCCAAGCTTTTAGCACAAAAAAGTTTTCCCAAGCTTGTAATAAAATATAAATGGTTTTTTCTGTTCTTTCCTTCGTATTCTTGGGTGATGCTGCTTCATTCCTTTTTTAAGCACCTTCTGTAGTGATACTACGAATTGTATTATTGATTTATTGTAACATATATTTTTTAAAAAGTGAAAAGAAAGATCATCTGTAAAATTAAGCAAATTTGTAGTGCTAAAATAGTAAAGTTATATTGCAGCACATAGTACAGTACAGAATAGCCAGTGAATATATATTTCTGCAAAAGACTACAGTCATATGAGTTTTCTAACAGCAAATACAGATTTTAATTCAGTTACTATGGTTCCTTGAAATGTGACGCGAGTGTATGCTATGAAATGGTTTGTTTTATGATTCTTCCACTTTCTGGTTGGCAGTCATTTTAACAAGACTGCAACAAAGTAAGCTATTATTAAACAAGCAAACAAATATTTCTTTGAATTAGCCATTTTTCTAACGAATATAAGGGTGCCAGTCTCCTCTTCTTCTTGGTTGCATGATTTTTACATTAGAGCATAAAAGAAGAGAAGGAGTAAAAAAAATTGCCCACATACTGTAAGCCAAGCACTATGAAAATTACTTCACTTGGGAGAATTCATGATGTATATCAAAATATTTTAAACTCAGCACACCTTGTTCTGAGCTCAGGGACATAAATTATAGCTGTGTGCGATGTAACATAAGCAAGTCAGTAAGCTGGAAATATGAAAAGAGCTGTGACACGAGGTTGGCCTTGACCAAAAGAGCGTTGACCACAACTGCAGAAGACTTGTCTTTCAGAAAGCTGCTTTTAGTATGCATTCAACAAGCAATTGCCCCATTCTCTTTTGATCAAGGAGATCCACCATGGAGTCTAAGGAGGGATTCTTCTTTTTCAATTGATGTCCTCAACACTGTGTATTCATGTATGAGGTCAGAAAATCATTACACTCCGTTGCGTTTTTTCCCCTTTGTTGTATAAATCAGAAGTTGTAGGGTCAGGGAGAAAAACCCATAAAATGACCAACTTGTCATCACAGAATGTGGATATGTGTGGCTTATTCATTTATCCCGCAGATTGTTTACTTAGGGCAAACTCCTGGCCCATGGGCCAGACACGTCACACACTGGCCACGCCCATGCCAGTTTAGCAAAGGTGGGGGGGATGTCCCAATACGTCATGTGACGCTGCTGTGACCACATGAGTTTGACACCCCTGACTTAAGGGAATTTGGGGTAGAAATCACTTATTTTATCCTGTGTGCCTTATTGGCCAACTCTTACCACTGAAGGAGTAATGGGACAGTAAAGGAAAAAACTTTTTGCCTTCCCAAAGTTACAGCCACACTTTTTCTCATATAGAAGAAGACCACTTAGGTGACCCATTTTTCTTCTGCTGAGCTGCATGGCTAATTATTGCGATAATGATGATGATGATGATGATGATGATGATGATGATGATGATGATGATGACGACATAGAATTTCTATAAAAACACTTTTAAGGTTCAGTTATCATGCATATATCCAAGCAATTACTTACTTTTTGTACATATTTGGCACTATTGCTAAGACTTACAACACATCAGTCAGAAGTGAGAGAAGCCAAATACACCGAGAGAGATCTTGAAATATTATAGATATGCATGAAAATGTTTGGATAAAAGAAAAAAAAATGTTTCTACTGTTTCTATACTTTTGATCCTTAAGGTATTGTTGCTCTGCTTTTGAATCTTTTGGGCCTGTATATTTGTCTGTGAAGAAGATAGGGTCACATTTTCCCCATGTAGACTTCCTTTCTGTTACAGTATCAAAGTAATAACACTCTTTAATATTATAATTTATAAATATAGAGAGATATAAAGAACCAGTGGTTAGGCTGCTACACTAGGAATGGGGAGAACCACTTTCTAGTCATCCCTTATTCATGAAAGTTAACAAGATGACTTTGGATCAGTCACACTCTCTCAATCACAGGCTAGGAAATAAAGAAGTAAAACTATCCATTCACCCACCCACCCACCTATCTATCTATCTATCTATCTATCTATCTATCTATCTATCTATCTATCTATCTATCTATCTATCTATCTGCTGTCATTATCTATCCCTCCACAATAAATAGTAGACTCAGATAATAGACTTTGGATTAAGGGGACCATAATTTGCAAGGAAAAGGTCTTCATTCTGTGCTGGATAAATTAAGGTTAATAATAATATCTACATAGACTTAACAACTACAATCATAATTATTTTTTCCAATATGTATAGTCTTCTAAATATCATATTGAAGACTTTAAAAGTAACAAAAATACATGGCTAAAAGAGAGAGAATAAAAAATAATAGAATTCATGGGCAAAAAATGTTAGCAAAATTATTTAAATGGGACAAAGACTTTCTAATATGCTCTATCAGAAAAAAAATGAAATAAAATTCAGAGAAGATAATTATATTTATCATTTCAAAAGACTGCAAGCATATCTTCTTTCTGCAGTAATCCTTTTCATATTTATTTATTTGACTTGAAAAGCAGTGTTAGTGACCCATAGAACTGTATTTATTCAAATGATACAATGCTTTGGTCACCAACACTGTGTTATGCATTCTGGGAAGCCATTCTAATATTAAAGTTAAAATGATGGGGAAGATTTCTCCAATGAGATGCAAGGGTGCCTATCAATAATTCTATGGTTGGTGAGGTTTTAAAGCAGACTAATCCAGGCAGAGATTATGTTTGTCTGTTTATTTACTTTTTCTTTAATTGAATGCTGCCCATTCCTGAATGCTCTGGATAGTTTACAACCAAAATCCTTTCATGGATGAAAAAGATCCTCAAAAACAATACATATAACCACACATAATATAAACAAAACAACACCAACACCAACACCAACACCAACACCAACAACACACACACACACACACACACACACACTTCAGGATATCTCATCCTTTGCAGTTATTAATGTATATGGTACTTTGGTGTCCTGCATTGTACTGTATTCTTTAGATGGAAAGCATAGATGTGCATGATAAAAAGGAGTAAGGTTTTGCATATTTCATTTGTGTCTCGCCTCCAAATCTGGGCAAATCCTTCCATATAAAGGATGCAAAGTCAGAATATATCCTAACACATGACCATTGGATTTTAATGGAAATATGTTTTTTCTCTCTCCGGAAGAAGAAAGGAGAGGAGGAGATTATGAAGTAGGCTAAGGGAGGGACAGAAGACCTGCCTATACACTAACTAAGGAACAGTAGTTACCCATAGCTTCACATAGTGAATAGTCAACTTGGGCTGTGACTCCTAACCGGGGAGCCTGGCTCCAACAGATCTCAGGAACCACATCTCAACTCTCGCTCTAAAAGAGTGCAATTGTTAGGAACAGCTAAGATACTATGCAGAACCCTCAAACTTCCAGACTTCGGTAGAGGATCTGAGATTGACAAAGAAATATACTAACCATAAGTGTGATTTTTTTTTAAAATACACACATATACACACACCGCACCACACCCACATCACTACCCCCATCTCCAAACTACACAGCCTATCTCATGGCCTAGTTTTCACTGCAGTTTGTTACATAAATGCGCCAACTCAGTAAGCTCAAACTGCCCAAGGAGCTACTGATTCAGTTCTACAGAGGAATTATTGAGTCTGTCATTTGCACCTCTATAACTGTCTGGTTCGGTTCTGCAACCCAAGAAGAAAAACACAGACTTCAGAGGATAATTAGAACTGCAGAAAAAATAATTGCTACCAACCTGCCTTCCATTGAGGACCTGTATACTGCACGAATCAAGAAGAGGGCCGTGAAAATATTTACAGACCCCTCGCATCCTGGACATAAACTGTTTCAACTCCTACCCTCAAAACGACGCTATAGAGCACTGCACACCAGAACAACTAGACACAAGAACAGTTTTTTCCCGAAGGCCATCACTCTGCTAAACAAATAATTCCCTCAACACTGTCAAACTATTTACTGAATCTGCACTACTATTAATCTTCTCATAGTTCCCATCACCATTCTCTTTCCATTTATGACTGTATGACTATAACTTGTTGCTGGCAATCCTTATGATTTATATTGATATATTGACCATCAATTGTGTTGTAAATGTTGTACCTTGATGAACGTATCTTTTCTTTTATGTACACTGAGAGCATATGCACCAAGACAAATTCCTTGTGTGTCCAATCACACTTGGCCAATAAAAATTCTATTCTATTCTATTCTATTCTATTCTATTCTATTCTATTCTATTCTATTCTATTCTATTCTATTCTATTCTATTCTATTCTAAAAGAAAATCAGGCCTTGTCCATTTATTGCAGTGCTATGTGTTCTGTCCCCCCCACCTCAGTCCGGGAGGCATGAGCGATGATTTAATTAGCCGGCAATTCAGTCCACGGCAGCTATCAGCTCTGGCAGCAAACTAGCGAGCCTCTGCCAAGTTTCTCTGTTATCTTTTCTTGATGCCAGCAAGTCAATCAGAAAACCAGGAACAAACAGTACTTCAGCTCAAGTTCTCTCTAAGCAGTTGATTTGTTCGCTACGGAGTAGTACAGCAGCCCCTGCTGCTTTTATACCCTGTGGGGTGTGGCTCCGTGACTCAGTACTTCTTGGCCTGCCCCACCCCTGCTTCTGTTGTTCCCGTCTCTCCCGTCTACGAAACCTACGGTCCAAGCAGGACTGATTGTCCTCAGCTGGGTCTGGGAGCATTGTCTGGGCGGGGGGAGATACAGGAGACACAGGCCTCATTATTTCTTCCATCTGGCCTGCCTCTGGCTCCTGGAGCTGAACCAGAGAGGCCGGCCCTGCAGAAGGGAGCCCTAACAGCCCTTCCTCCTCACTCTCTGAGTCACTCTCTGGCAGGGGGCCAGGTCCAGGGGGGCTGGAGTCACAACACTATGGTCTTTATAACTTAATATTTTATCTAAGTTAGTCATTCTCTCTCTCTCCCTCCCTCCCTCCCTCTCTCTCTCCAGAAGCAGACCTATCTTGACTCATGTTTATAACTAGTATTCCTATGGATTAGCGAGCCTCAAAAAACAGTCACTCGCTATTTCTACTACTTTTTTAACCTTCTTGCAATGGGTTGGCATTGACATTGAACATAATCTTTATGATTAAACATCAGCTTGTCCTTTGCACTCTATTCATTAAACTCGAACAAGTGTTTACTTAAGCCTTCTTAACTTACAACTACTAAAAGCATATCAGATATGTTAGATTTTTTTTCCTAGTAATTTTCATTCCAAGTACTGTTTCTTTCAGTCTAACATTTATCATGGTATATTCTACATTGACACAAAATAAATCAGGTGACAGAATTTCCAATTCTTCCCCACAGTTGGACCACTAAGTTGCTTTCCAAAGCACCAAAAAGCAAGATGAGAAACAATGGTTGAAAACTAACCAAAGAGAGAAGCAACCTAGAACTAAGGAGAAATATCATAATGGTGAACTAATGAACCAATGGAACAATTTGCCTTGTGGGTGCTCCATCACTGGAGGCTTTCAAAAAGAAACTGGACAATCATTTATCTGAAATGTCATAGGGTCTCCTCAAGCAGGACTAGAAGACTTCCAAGGTCCCCTTCCAACTCTATTATTCTATGTTCTAACTCTTGCTTCCCAATCAGCATATAATTTATTTCTATAAGCAGATGAAATGGTCCAGTACCTATATTCAAAAGAATTTGTCCTGTCATTAAAAACAATAAATATATATATTTTAGAACTACCTATCAATTGTTTGCAATATGATCTTAGTTGTTTCTTTCTCTTCTGAAACCAAGTTAGACCTCTAGGATGTCTTGATTCACATATTGTTGGAATCTAAAATGAAGCTTTCTGGACTTTATTTTACTGGTGTATAAGATTACTCTTCAATAGTTCAATCATTCTTGAGCATTGCATTTTTGAGATGAAATGTAAACTGATCTTTTCCAGTTCTCTGACTGCCTCTGTTTTCAGCACTGCTTAGAAACTGTGAGCAGCTTTTTAACACCATAAGCATACACATTTTTAAACAATTCTGCTGCCATTACATCAACTGCTGCATCCTTGTTGGAAGCCAGATTTTCTATTTAGCTTCATTTTTCAAAATGTTTGGCTCTAGTTAAGTCTTATCTTATATCCATATCTCTTATGGATTGAAGATATTGCAGTCTTTTTAAAAAAAATTGATTCTTTCTGTATTGACATCACCTCTTCTCTCTTCTTTTTCTTCATTAGTTTAGCTTCTTTTGTTGTACTTATCTTCACATAAAAAGTTTCCCTTTTGATTTCTATAATTCACCAAAAAAATCCTCTTTTCTTTCTCATTTGATTGCTGACCTCAATATCTTTGCACTACACTGCTCATTTAAATATATTTCTTTTTCTTGTCTTGCTGTCCTCCAAAATTGGACTTTTAGGTGCGTAAATTTTCCACTGCTAGTGCTTTTTCTCTACTATTTTCAGTGTACCAGTAGACAACCATTTCACTCACCTTGCTTTGCTTTTTAGAACACGAAATATTTTATCTTGCTGAATCTTTTATGATAACCACAATTTTTGGTCCAGAGTTCTTTGCAAACTCTCTTTTTAAGACATAGGGGTTTTTTTTTAATCTTTACCACATGGTCATAAGAAATAGTGCTAAGATTGTATCTTATTGACTTGATGATTTTCTGTGCTTTCTTATGTTTAAATTGGAATTTTGCCCGGAAATTCAAGTTTGAGATTTTAGTTTGGTTGACTGCAAAGCGATCTTCCATCTCTGCTTGTAAAATATATATATTAGACAACAGCATAACAACAGTAGAGACCTTCAAGTTTCTGGGTTCTATAATATCTCAAGAGTTAAAATGGACACCAAATCAAATACATCATCAAAATGCACAACAAAGATGTTCTTCCTGCGCCAGCTCAGGCTTCCCAAGGAGCTGCTGATACAATTCTACAGAGGAATTATTGAGTCTATCATCTGCACCTCTATAACTGTCTGGATTGACACTGCAACCAATCAAGACAAGCACAGAGTTCAATGGATAATTGGAACTGCAGAAAAAAACAGTTGCTACCAATCTACCTTCCATTGAGGATCTATATACTGCATGAGCAAGAAAGTTGCCTGTGAAAATATCAACAGACCCTCACGTCCTGGACATAAACAGTTTCAACTTCTACCCACAAAATGATGCTATAGTGGTCTGCATGTCAGAACAACTAGACACAAGGAGAGTCGTCCCCCCCACATGCCATCATTCAACTAAACAAGTAATGGGCCTCTGGTGGCTCAGACTGCTAAGACAGTCTGTTATTAACACAGCTGCTTGCAATTACTGCAAGTTCAAGTCCCACTAGGCTCAAGGTTGACTCAGCCTTCCATCCTTTATAGGTAAAATGAGGACCCAGATTGTTGGGGACAATAAGTTGACTTTGTATATAATATACAAATGGATGAAGACTATTGCTTAACATAGTGTAAGCCACCCTGAGTCTTCAGAGAAGGGCGGGATATAAATGCAAATTTTTAAAAAATTAAAAAAAATTCCTACAACATTGTCAGGGGAAGGGCCTTCTCTGGGGGGGCTCCCACCCTCTGGAATGAATTTCCCCCAGGACTTCGTCAACTTCCTAACCTTCGGACCTTTCACCGCAAGCTGAAGACGCTGTTATTTATTCACGCAGGACTGGCATAGATTTTTTAGAAGTTTATTATCTGGTTTTAAATTTTAATGTGGGTTCTACTGTTTTAAATGTATTTTAAATCTGTGGCCATATTTAATAAGTTTTTTAATTATTGTTTTATTCTGTATTTATCCATTGCGGTTTTATTTGGCTGTAAACCGCCCTGAGTCCTTCGGGAGAAGGGCGGTATAAAAATCTAATAAATAAATAAATAAATAAATAAATAAATAAATAAATAAATAAATAAATAAATAAATAAATAAATAAATAAATAAATAAATAAATAAACAAACAAACTAACTAACTAACTAACTAACTATCTAGAAAGGCAGTATTACCATAATTATTCTCATCTTCCTTCTTCCCTATCTCCTTATCTTCTTATGACTATTACTTTGTTTCTTGTATCTGATGATTTATATTGCTTACTTAGTATCCTAGTATGATTTATATTGATTGCCTATTTAGTATCCATGACTATCACTAAGTGTTGTATCTAAAGTTTTATGATGAATGTATTTTTACAATGACTATGAAAATGGTCTATCACTATTGTTGTATGTATCCTGAGAGTTTATGCATCGGAGACAAATTCCTTATGTCTCTAATCACACTTGGCCAATAATGGACTCTATTCTGTTCTATATAGTCAATTTGATTTTGATGTTGCCCATGTGGCAATGCCTATAGGTTGTATTTCAGATTGTCGAAAAAAAGATTATTTGCTATGATACCAAATTCACTGGAGCTTAATTTCAGCTCCTGTGATTCAGGGTGGGTTTTTTTCCCCCTTTTCATCAGGCTCTTTGTGAGCAAGCAAGTTTTTGTTAAAACTCTTTAGATATCCTGGGGTATAAGTAATTATGGCTATTGTTGTCTCTTTCTGTTTTCCTTTAAACTGGAATTCACAATGTGATTCACAACCATGGTCTAATATGCAATCAGTTCTAAATAACTTATTTTTCTTTCCTCTTTCCCACTTCATTCCTTCCTATTGTTTTCATTTAATACTTCAGAGGTGAAACCTTGCATAGCTGCACGTTGCATGTACTTTTAGTTTCTTTTTTGGGTTACATTTGGATGCAGTTTGCTTATTTCCTAATCATCCCATATTTCAGTTAAAATGGCAAGAGAAAAAAATTAATGAGGATTATAGGTACATTAGAGGTTCTGCAAATATATACAGTTCAAAGAAAAGATTCTACTAGAAGTCAGTAATGCAAATGGATGTAGAAGCTAGTGTCTCTATGTACAGTGAATCAGCAGAACTCAATGAAAAAGGGCAAAGAGTTAGGGTTATTATTAATATCATTATTGCCATTGTCTCCAAATGAATGATACCCAGATCCCACACTGTTCATGTATTGATGTTCATGTATATTTTAAAAATAACCCACCACCCAATTTTTTTTTAAAGGGCAAAAAGAGCAGGCAAAACATACATTTACAAACAGAGACACCTTGTAATGCAGCACCTAAGCTGAATAGAAATGTGAGGAATAAAAGCAACCCAACAAAACAACAACTAATGCTATAATGAGGAACCATGTCTTGCTTCCCCTACCCTCAAAGCCAAAATCCAATCTCATCTACAGATGAAATTGCTTCAACATATTTTAGGTTCTACCATATTGCAAGGTCTAAAATGGACAGCTAACATCAAAAACGTCATCAAAAAAGCACAGCAAAGAATGTTCTTTCTGCGCCAACTCAGAAAACTCAAACTGCCTAAGGAGCTGCTGATAGAGTTCTACAGAGGAATTACTTAGTCTGTCATTTGCACCTCTATAACTGTCTGGTTTGGTTCTGCAACAAGACAGACACAGACTTCAGAGGATAATTGTTGAGGGCTGTTCCATCTGTACGGTACGTGGGAGGGGCAGATATGGCGGAAGCAAGGGGCCGTATCATTTTTTGGGAGCACGCGCTCGCTGTTTAAAAGCAATCACGTGCTCCGGCCCCTTAGTCCTTACCCGTTCCCCGGAAGGCCAAGACCCTCAGAGCTTGGGCCTCCAGTTGATGTTGTGCAATGCCCGGTCCGTGGTCAATAAGGCCCCCCTGATCTGCGATCTTATTCAGGGGGGTCCGCGGACTTTATGGGCATTACGGAGACCTGGTTGGGCACAGAAGGGGGTGTACCCCTGGTTGAACTGTGCCCTCCAGGTTTCCGAGCATTCCATCAACCGAGGGCCGAGGGCCCATCAACCGTAGGGGTGGAGGGGTGGCGGTTGTAATTAGAGAAGGTCTAGAGCCGAGAGAGTCCACTGTGCCTCAGATAGCCGGTTGTGAATCCCTCCCTGTGAAGTGGGGCCATAGGAATCAGATGGGTCTGTTGATCACGTACCTGGCTCCTTGCTACGTGACTACAGCCCTACCTGAGCTACTGGAGGTGCTTGCCGGAATGGCGGTTGAGATTCCCAGACTTTTGGTCATGGGGGATTTCAACTTGCCATCGGCCGGCTTGTCATCAACGGTGGTTCAGGAGTTCCAGGCTTCCATGACGGCCTTGGACCTGATTCAAGTAACTGATGGCCCTACACACATTGGGAGGGCCACATTGGACTTGATTTATATCTCTGGACAGTGGTTTAATGATCTGGTATTAGGAGATTTAGTGACGGAACCTGTGTCATGGTCAGATCATTTTCTCCTCCACCTAGACTTTCAGACCGCCGCTCACCACCGCAGGGAGACGGAACCAATGCGTTGGTTCTGTTCCAGGCGCCTGATGGACCCCGAGAGGTTCCTGATGGAGCTTGGGCCGTTCCCTGAGGATCTTGCCCACGGCACGGCTGAAGAACTAGTTGCGGCCTGGGAACAGGCTGCGGCTGGGGCTTTGGACCATGTCGTGCCTTTGCGGCCTCTGACCCGACGCAGATCTCAATTGGCCCCTTGGTTCTTTGAGGAGCTGAGAGAGATGAAACGCCGGAGAAGACGCCTAGAGAGTACCTGGAGGTGCAGCCGTTCCGAGGCTGATCGGACACTAGTTAGGTCTTTTTCGAAGACCTACCTAGTGCCATTGAGGGAGGCGAAACCTTCTTACGTTTCCACCCTCATTGTGTCGGCAGATAACCACCCGACTGCCCTGTTTCGAGTGACCCGCTCTCTCCTTCATCAGGAGGGGCGGGATGACCCCTTGCAGGGATGTGCTGAGGAGTTTAGTGGTAATCTATACGATAAAATCGTTCAGCTTCGGGATAGTTTGGACCAAAATTGCGATGATCCAAGTGAGATGACAGAGACGTGTCTTGTTGAGGTTGTTTGGGATGAGTTTGATTCTTTGGCTCTCGAGGACGTGGACAGGCTACTGGGGAGGTTACATGCCACTACATGTTTACTGGACCCGTGTCCCTCCTGGCTGGTGCTGGCCACTCAGGAGGTGACATGAGGCTGGCTCCGGGGAATTATAAATGCTTTATTGTTGGAAGGGGTTTTCCCCGCCGCCTTGAAAGAGGCGGTGGTGAGACCCCTCCTCAAGAAGCCTTCCCTGGACCCAGCTATTTTGGGAAATTATCGTCCAGTCTCCAACCTTCGCTTTGTGGCGAAGGTTGTAGAGACTGTGGTGGCATGGCAGCTTCCCCGGTACCTGGATGAAGCTGTCTATCTAGACCCGTTCCAGTCCGGCTTCCAGTCCGTATATAGTACGGAGACAGCTTTGGTCGCGTTGGTGGATGACCTCTGGAGGGCCAGGGATAGGGGTTGTTCCTCTGCCCTGGTCCTCTTAGATCTCTCAGCGGCTTTTGATACCATCGACCATGGTATCCTGCAGCACCGGTTGGAGGGGTTCGGAGTGGGAGGCACCGTTTATCGGTGGTTCTCCTCCTATCTCTCTGACCGGTCGCAGATGGTGTTGACAGGAGGGCAGAGATCGACCGCGAGGCACCTTACTTGTGGGGTGCCTCGGGGTGGATTCTCTCACCTCTCCTGTTCAACATCTATATGAAGCCATTGGGCGAGGTCATCAGTGGCTTTGGGGTGAGTTACCAGCTGTACGCTGACGATATGCAGCTGTACTTTTCCACCCCTGTTGAAGTGCTGTCCTGGTGCCTGGAAGCTGTACGGGTCTGGATGGGGAGAAACAGACTCAAGCTCAATCCCTCCAAGACGGAGTGGCTGTGGATGCCGGCACCCCGGTACAGTCAGCTGCAACCGCAACCGCAGCTGACTGTTGGGGGCGAGTCATTGGCCCCAACAGAAAGGGCGCGCAACTTGGGCGTTCTCCTGGATGGACAGCTGTCGTTTGAAGATCATTTGGCGGCTGTCTCCAGGAGACCTTTTTACCAGGTCCGCTTGGTTCGCCAGTTGTGCCCCTTCCTTGACCGGGATGCCTTATGCACGGTCACTCACGCTCTTGTCACTTCTCATTTGGATTATTGCAATGCTCTCTACATGGGGCTACCCTTGAAGTGCACTCGGAGGCTTCAGTTAGTTCAGAATGCAGCTGCGCGGATGATTGAGGGAGCCACACATTGCTCCCATGTAACACCGCTCCTGCGCAGTTTACACTGGCTACCTATGGTCTTTCGGGTGCGCTTCAAGGTTTTGGTTACCACCTTTAAAGCGCTCCATGGCTTAGGGCCCGGGTACTTACGGGACCACCTGCTGTTACCTTATGCCTCCCACCAACCCGTACGCTCACACAGAGAGGGTCTTCTCAGGGTGCCGTCCGCCAAGCAATGTCGGCTGGCAGCCCCCAGGGGAAGGGCCTTCTCTGTTGGAGCACCTACCCTCTGGAACAAACTTCCCCCTGGTTTGCGTCAACTACTTGACCTTCGGACCTTTCGCCATGAATTGAAAACGCACTTGCTTATTCAAGCGGGACTGGCCTAAATTTTTAAACTTTTTGAATTTTAAACAATTTTAATTGGGGTATTTTTATGAATTTTATGGGTTAAATTTGATGGTTTTAAACTTTCGGCCATTTATAGAATATGTTATTTTAATTTTCTGTTTTAATTTGTATATTGTATTGTTTTTTATAATCTGGCTGTACACCGCCCTGAGTCCTTCGGGAGAAGGGCAGTATAAAAATCTAAATAAATAAATAAATAAATAAATAAATAAATAAATAAATAAATAAATAAATAAATAAAACTGCAGAAAAAACAATTGCTACCAACCTGCCTTTCATTGAGGACCTGTATACTACACAGTCAAAAAGAGGGCTGTGAAAATATTTACAGACTCTTCACATCCTGGACATAAACTGTTTCAACTCCTACCCTCAAAATGATGTTACAGAGCACTGCACATCAGAACAACTAACATAAGAACTGCCATCACTCCTGCTAAACAAATAATTCCCTCAACACTGTCAAACTATTCCTAAATCTGCACTACTATTCATCTTCTCATCGTTCCCATCACTCATCTCCTTACACTTATGACTTTATAACTGTAACTTTGTTGATTTATATTGATATCGATTGTTTTCTGATTGCTTATTTGTACTCTATAACTATCATTAAGTGTTGTATCTTAGAATTCTTGATGAATATATCTTTTCTTTTATGTACACTGAGAGCATATGCATCAAGACAAATTCCTTGTGTGTCCAACCACACTTGGCCAACAAAAAATTCTATTCTATTCTATTCTATTCTATTCTATTCTATTCTATTCTATTCTATTCTATTCTATTCTATTCTATTCTATTCTATTCTATTCTCAGCCTTATTGTTCATTGACTCATTGATTAATATCTGTCCATAGAAAAGATAGAACCCAGAAATCTGAGAGGAAGAATTACCAAAATAAAGTTAGAATGTTTAATACGTGGCGCGTGGATTCACTGTTCCATATTGCTTAACCACCACAATTGATGATGACAATGATGATGATGTCCACTTATGTCCACCTTTTGGCAGTTCTGTGGGCCAGGTCTCTCCACATCTTCCAATCTTGCACTACTTCTTTGAGTTGTTCTACGCTCTGGCTAGTGTCAGCTTCGATGGTGTCCAGTCATTGTGTTTGTTGGGTGGCCTGGTTTCTTTTTACCATTAACTCTTCCAAAAATAATTGCTTTCACCAGTGAATTCTCCTGCATGACATGGCCAAAAAAGTGAGAGGCAGTTTCATGATTTTGCAGCATAATTGACTGGGACTAATTCCAATTTTCAGATCAAAAGGGGACCAGTAGCCCTCACAGCTTAACAGCAGAGAGGAAGACTCATATATCTCAATTCTGGCAAATTAGGATCTCATGAGTGATTGAATCTTGAGTAAATAGATATAACTACTTGGCCAACTTCACATCACTCCTATGTCACATAGTTAGAAAGAACAGCCAATGAAATATATGTATTAAAAATTCTTTCATCCTACCACAATCAAAATTCCTTTTAATGGCTTATACTGTATAAGAAAACTACACAAAAGTTCTCTAAGTTTTAGAATATACCACCAAGATTCAATATTACTCTTCCTACAATGTAGTCCTAGTCCATGGTTGTTGTTTAACAATTTGGTTGTTGTTTAAACAAAGCAGAACATGCAATGCTCAGTTTTATCCTTTCTATCTATTTAGTCTTGGAAAGTTATCTGTGGAAAATTTTTATTATTTATTTATCAAATTTTTAAAATAAGGAAACATGTAGAAGAAAAACTTCTTAGTTATCAGGATCTAATTTCATTCCATCCATTTTTTAAAAAAATACCCACCAGGGAACCTCAATATGGGCAGAGACCTATTTAAATCTCTGCTTGCAAAAAAACAACAACACAAAACACTTAATGGGATCTTCACATCAGACTAATGCAGAATATTTGATGAAAAGCACAAACTTATTTGTTTTACAGCAAGCACATGTCTCCTTCTTCTCTGTGAAGTGAAATGCACTATTAATAATACATCTGGGTCTTTTGGCTCCTGCGTATAATATGGATTATATCATAGGTCTAAATGCAATAGACATGGACATTGTACTCCTCGACACGTCTGAAAAAGATTGTTTCTTATTTTCCTCCCACCCTCCAATGAAGAGAGAATCGTTAGTCTCTTGAAGATTCATTGATCACAAAGACATCCCATCAAAGCAATGTATAAAATGGAGGTTATGATGTTGCTTTCTCTTTTTAGCAAAGCACTTTTCTCACAAAAGTCCAATCACATATGCCATTATTTCTGATGGCTGTGGTCTTGATTGCATCCAATGCTTTTCATGCCAGCAGGGAATCAGATAGCTGTGGAAGGAGTTTCTTTAGCCCCTGAGCAAAACAGCAGCTCAGCCATAACAGCTTCAAGTAAAAAAAAAAAAAAGGTCTAAAGTCCAGTAGTATAAGAGAACAAAACTACCTCACATCAGTTCAACATATGTTATATGTTTGTATATATTCAAGCTAAAATATGATCCTTGGTTAAGGGAAGACAATCTAGAAGCCAGGTGTTGTGGGCTGCTAACTGCACACACATACACACACACACACACACACACACACATTTCAGATTATGAACTCAAGGTATTTAGTAAAATTGTAAATCTGCCACCAAAATAATAGTGCAAACTCAATATTTTCTCCCTGGAAAGCAGGCAAATTCATCTCTCTGGAGTTTAGCAAACCTTCAAAGAGATGATTTCCAGATTCAGAAAAAAATCCAAGAAGAGTTCATTTCTAGTCAAAGTCTCCAAATAATCCTACAATCATATGCAGGATGAGCCATAGATAGGAAATTCAAACATCATTTGATACCGAAAACCAGTTATGAAAGCCAACACTTTTATGTACTTGAGGTTATCTGCTTGCCTAATTGACTGCTTCTTTCTTTCAAATAGAAGACTTGATTTCCTTTTGTTTTCCTCTTAATTTACAATTTAATTTGCCTGTTCATTACTATCTAGTTATTGTCATCTTCACCATCTTTCATTCTTCTGTACTTGTCTATTATTGTTGTTTGTTGTTAATGTTTCTTTTTTACTTTGGAAACATCCAGATTTGTTAGGATGTAAGGGAGGGAGGGAGGCAGCTCAGACAATTACAGGGATAAAATATATACAACTTTGAGCTTCCAAAGAAAAGCGAAGAATGAATGCAAAAAAAAAATTAATTACACTCAACACTCACATACATACATACATACATACATACATACATACATACATACATACATACATATATATATGTAGGTCTTTAGTTGTTCGGGTTTTCTCCATGTAAAATTGGAAGTGTCTTGGCGACTTCCAATTTTACACGGGAGAAAACCCAAACAACCAAAGACCTACATACAAACACCCGTGAAAATCTCAGAAAACATATATATATATTACACATGCACACATATGATTTTTCATTTTGCAAGAAAACATGACTTGTGTGATGCTTTGAAATGTGCTTAGCGCCAGTAGAAAATAAGGGGGGGAGGAATCTCACATAATAAAATTATCTTGCATATTAGAGAGAGTAGAAATGTCTCAAATATATTTCAAGTTCACTTAAAATATGAAACTACAAAATTTACTGCAAGATATATGATTGTGTCTGAAGAGTTCAGCAGGTCAAGTACATTAAGGCAACAGTTCTTTGCCTAGCATTCCAAATATAAGAAAACAGTACTGATGATATTCCTATATATTGCAAATGTAGTATTACTCAGGAGAATGTAAAACTTATGTCATCGTTTTACAGTCAAAGAGCATAAAGAGGTTTCCATTCATATGGACAGTATTGCTGCTGCAGTAGAAAAGTAGAATTTATGTTAATAGGTATAAAAAATACAACATCTATTCCTTAAAAAAAATCAAATTTCAGTCATTTAGGGAATATGCATGAAAAAAAAATAGGGAGATTCTTTTGGCCCACATTAGAATGAAACCTCTGAATGCCAAAAACTAGTCAAATTATGCAGCAGTAAATTGTAGAAGTATTGAAAAATGGCAAGACCAGCCATTTTAGAAAGTTTGTAGAATACCTTACGACCACAGTGGAGCCCAAAATTTCTAAGCGAGACAGTTATTAGGTGAAATTTGACCCATTTAATGACTTTTACCGCAGTTATTAAGCGAATTACTGCAGTTAGTGCAGTGATACAATTGTTAAGTAAGTCTGGCTTCCCCATTGACTTTGCTTGTTGGAAGGTCACAGAAGGGGATCACATGACCCCAGGACACTGCAACTTTCATAAATATGAACCAATTGCCAAGCTTAGGAATTTTGATCATGTAACCATGGGGATGTTGCAGGGGTGAAATGCTACTGGTTTGCTCTGGTTTGGATGAACTGGTAGTTCGGGCGAACCGGTAGTAAAAAAAAGCTACTGGTTCGGGTGAACTGGTAGTTAGCTACCGGTTCAGTTGAACCAGCAGTTTAAAAAGCTACCTGTTCAGGCGAACTGGTAGCTAAAACAAGCTACCGTTTCCTCTGAACTGGTATTTCCAACAATCAGCTGTGCAGCGGGGTTTAGCTTTGCTAGAAAGCAGGCTTTGCTTTGGTTTAGCTTTGCTAGAAAGCAAAGCTAAATCACGCACTAGAGCTGATCCCCCCTTCTTTCTACTTACCTTCCCAAGCCTCCTTTTGGCACGTACTGCGCATGTGTGTGCATTTGGCGCACAGCACGTATGTGCGGCCAGCAAACTGGTAGCAAACTGGTTCAGATTTCACCACTGGGATGTTGCAATGGTTGTAAGTGTGAAAATGGTCATAACTCACTTTTTCATTGCCTTGTAACTTTGGACGGTCACAAAATGAATGGTTTATTAGTTTACAAGGACTACCTGTAATTAGATCTGCTTAAAGGCAGACTCTTAGCAAGATTTGATTGATTTTTTGCTCAGTAGGCTTAGGATTAGACTGGGAAATTAAAAAATATTCCAGAAGAAACCACCCTAAACCATTTATAGTTTGTTGCCATGCAAGCTCTATGGTCTATTGATTTAGATCCAGCATATGAATATGTAGGAAACCAGACCATTTGAATGACCAATCAACAAGAGAACCAACCAGCTGCTCAGAATTTAAATATACCTCCAAACGAACAACCAATCACACGACCAACTGGCCACATGGCACACAAGATATAGATAGATAGATAGATAGATAGATAGATAGATAGATAGATAGATAGATAGATAGATAGATAGATATAGAGATGATATAGATATAGATAAGCTAAAGAGAAATAGGACAAGAAAATCCTGATACTGATGTTACCTAGTCTGGTAACGAAATGTTCAGAAAATAAATTGAAACAAGCTTGGAGATCAAACCACAGACAAAATCTAAACCCCGAGCTACAAGTATTTTCTATTATTTCAAAGCTCTATGGCCATCAAAGTCATTCTCAAAAAAAAGAAAGAAAAAAAAAGCTTGAGTACTGATAATGACCACCCAAATATAATAAAAAGTACTGTTACTATTTTTCTTTTCAGAAGCAGAGTCAATTCTGAATTATATACACAAAGGGCTACTTCCTAAATCATGCATTTCTGAAAGGTCATTCTAGATCTTCACTAGAGAGATTGAAGCTCTAGGCCAAGTAACAGAATTGATTTAAACCGTTATCTGTACACTAAACAGAAAACAAAACAGCCAAGAGCTAGCTTTAAAATTTTATATTGGGGGGAGGGGACGATATCTAGGTTAAAAGTTGTAATTCTTTACAAATATTATAACTGGAAACCAATGGCATATACTTTAAATCAGTCAATGACTGATTCTGAAATAAAAAAATACACAAATTGAGTTACATGTGTTGAAAATGTGTTTACTTGTAAAAATTTTTGGTGATAATATGGCTGAAAAATTCAAGTAGAAACAGGTCACAGGTTTCTTACACTATTTTTCCACAAACTGCTACACACTGAGGATTCAAATTGAAATCCAACTTCAAACTCAAGATTTGATTGTCATTTGCACACAAGGTCAGTTTACGTGATCAAAGAAATACCCTTTCCAGAGCTATAAACTCAACAATAAAAGGATAAAAGACCACTGAGCTTCAAATGAAGTCCTGCGTTGGACCTGTCAAAATAGCCCTCACTGAAAATAAAAAAAATGGAGGAAATCAAAGTGGCAACCTTGACAACTTAACAGTGTGCTCTAAAGAAAAATGTTGCTTATAGATTGGGAAAGGCAGTGGCAATTGTGATCTCTACGCCTTTTGCTTAAACCTATGAATGTAAAAGGAAGGAAGGAAAGAAAATAGGGAAAAATGATAACATAGAACCATCTTTGCACAGCAGATGGGACCTAATTTTTAAAATTATTCTACCTGTATAATTGTTTTGATCTTCCTTTTTTTTAAAATGTAATCTGATTTAAGGTTTTTAATTGCGATAGTAAAATCTAATACAAACTGAACTTAGAAGAAGAGAAGAGAATGGAAAGAAGAAAAAGAAAAGAGATAATGTAGTGAAGAAAAAGAAAACAAACATATAAGAAGTGACTTCCAACCTTAATCACACAAAATACAAATAGATTTTAAAAACCCTTGCCCCCTATAAGTTTAAACAGATACTTCTTTATCCCATATCCCATCCCTTTTCTATAAACAAATCCAGTGAAAACACTGACTTTTCAGTCCTGGTGCCAGCAAAAATGTTGATTACCAGAACATTGGGGGGAAAGTCTTATTTTAACTTGATCAAATAAACTAATTTTATATTCCTTTCTTTACTTCAACAGTAAATTTAATTATTATTTTTAAGTGCTGCTCATCTCACTGATCTAATGACTGTGAAAAGCTTAGAGTGTAATAAAAAATAAAAGAAAAGAAAAGATAATATAAAACAATGAAAGAATATGAAAGAATAAACAAAAACTAAAAAAAAAAGAAAAGAAAACTAAGAGGAGCTTCTCTACCCAGTCAGCCACTCCCAGCATATATGCCACTATTGGGACCCCAGGCCAGTTGACAGAATCATGTTTTGAGGCTCTTCTGGAAGAACAGGAGTATGGGGGATGCCCTTACCTGACAATGCCTCCTCAAATGTTGACCAAACATTTGCAGCCAAATTGCCAAGCTCGGAGCTCAAACCAACAGCCTAACTACCAACCCAAGCTCCTAAACAAACACATTTCAATGATGCCCTTACCTCCAAAAGGAGACTATCCCAGCGGGCAAGTGCCACCACCACTCTTCCTCTAGACTCCACCAGCCAAAATTATTTGGCAGACAGGATCTGAAGTAGAAGAGAAGGACAAGCCAATTCAATTGGGTAAACACAGCTTCTCAGATATCCTGGACCCATGCCATAAAGGGTTTCAAAGATATATTTTGCATCTCTACATGAGCATATTGTCAGGTCTATTAGGTAAAGCAGACCATGACATCAACTTCAAAGGAAGGCTCAAACTATATTTAGAATCGAATCGAATCAAATCGAATCGAATCGAATCGAATAGAATAGAATAGAATAGAATAGAATAGAATAGAATAGAATAGAATAGAATAGAATAGGTCTTTATTGGCCAAGTGTGATTGGATATACAAGGTATTTGTCTCCAGTGCATAACCTCTCAATGTACATACAAATAGCAAATTGATGAATCGCAAGTCATAAGATACAATCATAAATCATAAGATACAACCAACAAAGTGATGTCATAAGATACTAATAGGAGTAGATAATAGGAAAGATGAGAAGGATAATAGTAATACAGCCCCACTTTATGGTTAGATATCCTTATTTAGTTCTGAAATAACTGAATATTTTTTTAGTTTTGTTTTTTTAGGGTGAGGTCTTCAAGTCAGTGTTGACTCCTTGGACTAGTCCCTGAAGTTTTGATTGCTGGACTACTTCCCACAGTGTTGCAAGATTTAAGATGTGGTTTGCTATTGAGTTCTTCCTGGAGCTGAGCGCGAGCAACTAGTCCAGGATTACCCAGCTGTACCTGGTTTCTACCCACATACCTTAAACACCATACCAAACTGACTCTCTTTAACTCTTTAATGAGCCACTTATTTTATAGTGTGTGTTAGTTGTTGGTACTCATTGTTGTTTAGTAACATTTAGCATTATATATAGTTTTATATAATCGTGTACCAATTAAATAGATTTATGTAGCTGCATTCATAATTGACTCTGCAATCCTATTCCTATTTATAATCTTAATGGTATTGGTACTGTGTTTTTACATTTGTCTTAGCCTCTTCAATTTTATTTATTCTTACCGCACATAGTTTAAACTACTGGAACAATGGTTTTAATTTTAGCACTGAATGCAAATGTTATTGGGCAATGACAGTACTATGTAAATATGTCACTTTATCTAAAAGAAGCAGTTTTGTTAGAAGCTAGGGATGATATTACTATTAACAAATAGATTGAAACATGTACACAATACAGGCTTACCCTGTTTATTCATTATGATGAATGAATCTGTTTATCATAGGTCACATGTTAGCCATTTCATGATATTACTGTCAAGTTTTAAGATGACTTACTTATCAATTTTCTTAAGGTAAAATAATATTTTGAATATTATTTGAATATTAAATAAAAATATTTATTATTTCCAAACAGAGAAGGGTACATGAGTAAAAAACAGTAGAAAAATATCTGATTTTTAGCAACTAGGATTTGAGTAACAATAATAGAGTCTCAGAAAGGGACGCGGTGGTTCAGGGGCTAGGACGTTGAGCTTGTCGATTGAAAGGTCGGCAGCTCAGCGGTTCGAATCCCTAGTGCTGCTGTGTAACGGGGTGAGCTCCCGTTACTTGTCCCAGCTTCTGCCAACCTAGCAGTTTTGAAAGCACATAAAAATGCAAGTAGAAAAAATAGGGACCACCTTTGGTGGGAAGGTAACAGCATTCCGTGCGCTTTTGGTGTTGAGTCATGCCGGCCACATGACCATGGAGATGTCTTCGGACAGCGCTGGCTCTTTGGCTTTGAAACAGAGATGAGCACCGCCCCCTAGAGTCGGCAACAACTAGCACGTATGTGCGAGGGGAACCTTTACCTTTACCTTAATAGAGTCTCATATAAGAACATTAATGATGGACTGGAAGAAAGATGAGGGATATGTATGCTTATTATCAGACTGTAAACTAATGTATACTTCTGTTTTGGATTATTGAAAGATACAAATTATAATTCATTTTATAGCATGAAAATGCATTTATAAAACCATGTATTAAATTAAAATTGAGATGACAAGAATAAGCTGATGGCTCTCCCTTTAGAAAAAAAGAAGATAACCATGTGTTATTTCAAGCCAATAATAATCTGTTGTATAGTTCTCCTAATCTAGTAGAATAAAATTCAGATGCAATTATTTCCCATGATCAAAATATAGAATTGTTTTAGGGTTACTTATTAGCAACCACAGGAGGCTTACAACTTAGTTTGTGCATTTTCCACAATGGATACAAATATTATTTGTATGCATGGTGGGAAATATGTATGTATGTATGTATGTATGTATGTATGTATGTATGTATGTATAGTATAGCCATCCAAAATCAGTATTGGTTGGAACAAGGTAACAAGATCTGTAGATGGTTTCATCTAACTTCTAAGGAGATGGTTTCATCTAACTTCATGTCCCACTTTTAACCTCTTTGTTTATATGTTGAAATATCATTATGAGACAAACAACATTACAGAGATGCCTTGAGAAAAACAAACCCAAGGGAAGCCATAGGAACTCTATAAAGTCGTACATCAGAGAGACAGACTTAATAAGCGGCTGGTCTCAAGGAGCCATCAGCTATAAACTTCTATAATTCCACTGTTGTCACTAGTACTATGCCACTTTGCTGGAGGCAGGAATCTGGTCCATAATTAGATATCAGATCTGTGATACAAAAGTCAGCAGGATAAAGATGTTCTATTCATAGAGTTCATTTATGACACAAAAACCGCAAAGGCGGAAGATAAGAACTACATGCACTTAAGCATGAAGATTATGGAGAAGGACAGCTGTGAGAGTAAAGAGTCTAGAAAACAGATTGTTTAATGTTCTGAAAATCAGTTAAGGGAGACAACAATTTGCATTATTGATAGGGAATTAAGCATGGATCTGAAAACGGAGGCTTCCCAAGTTTTTCAAAGGCCACAAACAATTCAGAAAGCAGGCCACACCACACCACACCAAACCAAAACAAATGCAAATAAAAATCCAAAATAGTAAGGGACAGACATTCCATAAGTGTAAATGAGGAAGAATAATTCATAAACCCTAGGCTAGTTCTATGTCTTCTCAGAAATACAGCCAGTTTATATTCAAAACAAGAATGATTGACAGTAAAACTTCTTGAATAAAAGAATGTGGGCCATTTTTAAATAACTTTATTAAATTTTAAAATAAAACAATAACAGCTAACAGAATCTAATAATCAAGAAAAAGAAAAAGAAAGAGGACTGACGTGTAACAAAAAAAATAAAGGGGAGGGGAACTTCACGTGTGAGGGCAAGTGGCTGCCACTCACGTGAGGGGAGCTTCACACACACACACACACACACACACATACACACACACTCACCCACCTCTCGCATAGCCCAGTTCCAAACAGGCCAAAGCCAAGTAGTGGGCTGCGACCCAAGAATTGGGGACCCCTTCTCTATGGAACAGCATTCCCCCAAGATACAGTTGGACCCCACGCTGTTAATTTTCTGAAAAGCCCTAAAAAGTGGTTTTGTCAGCAGGCCTGGGGACCACATGTGGAAATTGAGCTGATCGAGTGGTTGATTTGATTGTGTTGTTGCTGCCAGGGGTAGGTGAGTAGGTGGGATTTTGTACCTTTTCAAATTTTGTGAGCTGCCTGTGTCACCTGTGTGTGAGTTTGGTGGCCATATAAATTTGCTAAATACATATAGACATACAAATACTTGAGGTATGAAAAAGGGGGGGATACAAGGAAACAAAGACCTACAGTAGGTGTGTCACTGTACACCTGGGATATGATGAATCCTAGGTTTGTTTTCCTTTAAGCATGTGGCACCTTGAAATAGAGCAGGATTGACCAGGCCAGGAGTACCTCCTGGAGATGGTCCAGGGATTTTTTTCTCTGGAGGGAACGTAAAATGAAAAAGAAAAAAAGAAAAAAAGAGGGGGGGGGCAAAACTCATTACCCTGCAGGATAAATAAATAAATATTCCACTGGGCCCTTTGAATTGCTGTGCTCTGACCCTTTATATGCTGTAGGTCATTTTCTTAAGGCTTATTTTGAGAGAGAGAGAGAACAACAAAAAGAGAGAGAGAAAGAGAGGGAAGGAGGGAGGGACACGTACTCTGAACTGGAAAGGTTATCACTGTTGAAGAACCCAGATATTTCATTTTTTTTCTTTGTCTTTTTTTTTTTTGGCTGCTGTGATCCTCTCCACTTCCCAAATCTACCCAGTTTTTGCAAGAAAGAAACAACTGATTAGTTATATATTATTGGACGTGCATGTAATAGTTGGAGAATGAATAAATGTCATCAATTAATATAGAGTTACGAATCTTAAATCCCTCAATCAAGAAAAAAGGAGGAACAGTGAAGATTGTTTCCATTCCAATAATGATTAGTAGGATGTAAAAGGAATTTATGTTTCCAAACTGAGGTCTACTTTTGGATTGACTCTTGAATCAATCTGACTTTGGAGTTTTGTTTTGTCCTCTCAAGGGCAAGCAGACTATCCAATACAATACTTTTCTGGGAGAAAACAGCTGGAGTTAATTTTTAACCTAACAAGTTTGAGGAAGTTTAAAGAAGACGTGAATTTACATGGGGGGGCGGGCAGGGGGAGAATCCCAAAATACCTTTTAACAACAGGACTTCCCCAGGTGTTGATAATAGTACACACCCTAATGAAAAGTCATTGCAAGATGGCTTCTTCCCTTATCATATCATTGAAGCTTGAGAAGATAGAAAGATGCTGTACCATGACATGGCATCCTATAAGCACATATCCCTTAAATCATAAATGCATATCCCTTAAATTAAATAAAGAAATGCAAGAACACCATTCCTCACCGTGATAGTCATACCTCCCAAAAGTATCCGAAGGCAGGGTTTTGTCATTGTGCCTGGGGATCTGGTCAGGGTGCAGAGCCTGCTGGATGGTTATAGTGATTCACACATAGCAATAGCGCTTAGACTTATATACCGCTTTGCAGTGCTTTACAGCTCTCTCTAAGCACTTGACAGAGTCAGCATATTGACTCGCAACAAACTGGGTCCTCATTTTACCCACCTTGGAAGGATGGAAGGCTGAGTCATTCTTGAGCCTGGTGAGATTGATCTGCCAAGCTGCTGGCAGCCAGTGATCAGCAGAAGTAGCCTGCAATACTGCACTCTAACCACTGCACCATTGTGGTTCACATGACTTGCCCTTGCCTAGTTATTATGTTCAATGCTTTTAATCTGGTTTTATGTTGATTTTAATGTGATCTTTGAAAAAGAGAGTCCATGGAGAAGCTGGCAGTAAAACCATAAGTCGCAATCATGTGATCTCTCTCTTAATGATCATGGGTGATTTGTTTAACAACTGTAGCAAGAAGTGAGATTGTACGATTATTGCAGTCATGTGATGTTTCTTGCAATGACAGCATTTCTTAGTGACAAAAGTTGCCAGTCCTAGTTTGTGGTTGTTAAACTAACATATAATTTTAACAATGAGTTTGATTGAGTTGCATTATTATTACTGAGCATATCCTTAGAGTGTCTGGTTTTGGTTTTCTGTTTTTTAGAGTGCCCATCTTGTTTTATTCTGCAATTCATGTAGTATGCTGTAATTGTAAAATTGCCAAACACTTGCCTGGGTGTGCTAAGTCATAAATACAGTATGTTATCCATTTTTAGGGTTTTGGAAAACTTAAATATCAACTGGCAAGTTTTTGGAAAATTAGAACTCGGCATGAATAGAGGAATGCATGTATATTAAGATGAGCAGAAGGTCAACAACAGTGGTCCATAACTCTTAAATGTTCTCTTTAAAATAAAAATCTAATGCCCTTTTAGCTTTAAAGAGATAGTACTTTGTGACTGCAAAATGTTCTTATTATTAATAATTCTAAAATCTGAGTTTAAAAATCAGCCTCATTCACCATACCTGGATCAACTGGGGTGAAGGTTTTGTAAGTAAAATATGTTTCATTTTGGTATCCATTCTCCTCCATTTTAATCAGTTTTGATACTCATAATTTCAATCAGTCTATATTCAGTCCTTCTACAGTTGCATCATTCATAACACCTCTTGATTTATTTGACTACAAGCTCTGCATCTGTTCGTCGGATAGTTTACATTCCTCCTCTGTGCATAACTTATCATGCTTTAGTCACAAACCTTGCAAGAGTCTACATCATCAACCCACAATGCTGAATTCAACAATAAAACAAAAATGCAGGGAACAGCATGGCTTTTATCTCTAAATCTCTGCATAACCTAAGTGTTAATCCTAATCACTGCCAGGAAAGTAGGTTTTCAAAGAATCATCGGTCATCGAGATGTTGCAGTCCAAGAGAGGCAAAAAGAAATTCCATTTGTATAAGAACAAGACATGTAATAGTGGAGGCAGAAATGAACAATACACTGGCCACAGGGCTAATATGTTGCTTGACTTCAGCAGTCTATGAAATGGGCCATCATATTTGTTTCTAATAAGGAACTTTAACTCAACTCAACTGGACCAAAGGCTTGTTACAGGTAGAGCTTAACTTAAAACTACATTTGGGACAAAAATTTCCATTCCTAAGCAATGCAACTGTTAAGTGAGTTGTGTCTGATTTTATAAACTTTGTTTGCCAAGGTTGTTAAGCAAATCAGTTGTTAAGTGAATTAAGTGGTGAATTAACTGGTCATTAAGCAACTTCTGCTTCCACCATTGACTTTGCTTGACCATAAGCTGGCTGGGAAAGTCATAAATGGTGATTCAATGATCCTGGACATTGCAACCATCCTAAATGTATGATGGTTAGCAAGTACCTGAATTTTAATTGTATGATAATAAGGATGCTGTGACTGTCGTAAGTACAAGGACCAGTCATAAATCAATTTTTTCAGGGCTGATATAATTTAAAATGATTGCTAAATGAATGGTTGTAAGCCAAGGATGACTTAAATAAATAAATAAATTGCCCCACAGTAATGATTATCAATTACCAACTAAAAATGATGTCATTGACTAGTCTCAGTTCAATTACTGTATGAAACTGGAATGCACATGAGATTAGAACCAAAGTCATTTGTTAAAAGTGGAAGACTTTGATTGTATGCTCTTGGGAATACTCAGTGGTGGGATTTGAATAACTTAACAACAGATTCTCTGGCTGGGTAGGCATGGCTGGTTGGTCATGTGACTGGGTGGGTGATGTAACTCCTCACACCCAGCCCTGCCTCCTGGCCACTCGCCTCAAAGGATTCATCCAGTTGGGGCTAATCCCACCACTGGATGGCCCACCCCTGCCCAATTTTCAGCCTGGATGGCCCTGCCCAATTTTTTGGCTGGTTTTATGGCTGATATCAGGTCATTTTTGGGGCCAAAAAACAGCCCAAAATGGGCCCCAAAATGCTCCCAAAACAGCCCGGAAAATGGCCCAGAAAACAGGCCAAAAAAACGAGTGGGGGCTATGGACAGCCAGTGGTGGGATTTGCTGGTTTGCCAAACTGTGCAGAATCTTAATTACCGGTTCACCTGAACTGGCACGAACTGACAGCAGCCCACCTCTGAGAATACTCCATTTTACATTAAGATTTACAATAGGCAGGAAGATCATCTTCTTCTTTCAATGACCCCATAATCCCTTGCAGGGTAAAGTCTGGGCAACTGAATGGAACTAGTAGAGTGTTTACTGGCTGGATGCCCTTCCTGTCACCAACACAGAGTTTTTTTTGGCAGATAGATTTTCATTGTGTCCAGAGAGAGAAATATCTGCCTCTACCTAGGATCGAACTCACAGCCTCCTGATTATGAGGTGAGAGCTCCACCTCTAGGCCACTGCACCACTCCTACGATAGGAGTAGGAAGATATGGGGAGAAAAATGAAGATAATAACAGACCAGTGCCAATATGGAGAAGATTACTGGTGCTTCTTCTTCTTCAGCAGCACAAAAGTGGATACAATGTTTATTATTGTACTGATTGGAACAGGCCAGCCTGCAAGAGATATGCTTCTTTACATTCTTTACATTTCTGAGTTGTATCTGCCAAGGAAACATGAAAGGCATAAAAAAAGGAATTATAATTTCCCCAAGGATTCTATAGATCATAGATTGTTTGGCAGCAGTTCATATAGGAGACTGCTTTCACGGCACTTTAGAATGTTGATTACTATTGCAAATATTGTTATTTGTGAATTGTTTCAACCTTCATTACCAAGGTAGAGTTCTTTGTTGCTATTAATCAGCTACAGCTACAGTGGTCTACATGCCAAATATGTGCATGAACAAATATATACATACATTATTTATATTTCCAAGTTTCTAATATTGCGAGACTTAAAATACTTAAAATTGTTTTTGTGATATACGGGAGTAATGTCAAACACTCCATAACCATATTCTACATAAATGAATTAACACAGGTGGTATCATATTGAATTAGCATAAGTGGTATCACATGAAATTCTGTGGAATTCAAATACCAAATAATGCAGAAGGAAAATAATACATGGATGAAGAATATTCAAGGAGAGTTAGATAAATACAAATCATTCACTGCCAGAGGAAGAACGTAAATGTTAAACATATTCCAGAAACACAAATTTCTCCAGGTTCCATGGACCATGTGCAGATATTTTCAGGTTTCCTGCTTTTGGGAAACAGAAGTAACGAAAAGGACCAAGCTCAAAAACAATCCCAAATTACAATATTTTAGCATCCATTCCCAAAGTTCTTTGGTTAAAGATTCTTGGTAAATTATTTGCTGTGACTAGACATAGAATTGCTAGTCATAAAACAACTTTTTCTCTCTTTCTACCCCAAAATATTTCTTTATATTTTTTTGGGGGGGAGATATTGTATTCATTTTTGCAGAGATCTCTTTGTCCCTTTGTCCTCATTCACAAAGCACTCCGAGACATTCAATATGCTTCAGAGGAGCCCCTTGTTAACTAGCAAATTTTCCAAGTCAGCTGAATACAGTTCCTTTTGCAACTTTTCCATTAACCCAAAACTTAGCAACCCAACATTTAACATCCTAAGAAAAAAATTGAAGGCTATATGAAAAACAACAACAATAATAGCAGAAATGAATGGTTGAGGGAGCAAAGTAAGTCTAGCCTATCAAAGAGAAGGATTGGAGAAACATGATAACTGTCTTCTAGTACTTGAGGGGCTGTCACAAAGAAGGGATTGATTCTTTGTTGACAGAAAAAGAAGTAATGGGTGGAAATGTGTTGAAGAGAGACCCAACCTAGAAGTAAGGAAACATTTTCTGAGGACAATTAATGAATGGAATACCTTGCCTTCCTGAAGAAGCTTCTTGGATGAGAAGAATAGAATAGAATAGAACAGAATAAAATAAAATAGAATAGAATAGAATAGATTTTTTTATTGGTCAAGTGTCATTGGATACACAAGGAATTTGTCTTGGTGCATATGCTCTCAGTGTACATAGAAGAAAAGATACCTTCATCAAGATACAACATTTACAACACAAATGATGGTCATAGGGTACAATTTAACACTTAATGATACAACACTTAATGATAATCATAGGGTACAAATAAGCAATCAGGAACAATCAATATCAATATAAATCATAAGGATTACCAGCAACAAAGTTACAGTCATACAGTCATAAGTGGAAAGAGATTGGTGATGGGAACTATGAGACGATTAATAGTAGCGCAGATTCTGTAAATAGTTTGACAGTGTTGATGGAATTATTTGTTTAGCAGAGTGATGGCCTTCGGGAAAAAACTGTTCTTATGTCTAGTTGTTCTGGTGTGCAGTGCTCTATAGCGTCATTTCGAGGGTAGGAGTTGAAACAGTTTATGTCCAGTATGTGAGGGATCTTTAAATATTTTCACGGCCCTCTTCTTGATTCGGGCAGTATACAGGTCCTCAATGGAAGGCAGGTTAGTAGCAATTATTTTTTCTGCCGTTCTAATTATCCTCTGAAGTCTGTGTCTTTCTTGTTGGGTTTTCAAAGAAAACACCAAGAAAGTCCAGTTGCTTTTTGGAAAAAACACATTTGGAATAACCAAGACCTGAATGATTGAAAATCTCCATAAACATCCATGACTAGAGGTTTTCAAAAATAGACTGGACACATATTGAATCAGGATGGTATAAGGTCTCCCACCTTGAGCAGGGTTTAGTACTACAAGACCTCTGCGATCCCTTCCAACCATATGATTTTTTGTTCTATGAATTAAAGGGAGAACTAAAATTATATAACATTCCTTATTGTGCCATTATGATACATCCATTGCTGTTGATTGAATTCCAATTGCTCAGTGTTATGTATTAATGCTGTACCTTTAAATATTTGAGCGGGAAATCAGCATGTTGCTGATTGGTCAAACCCTCCAACAGAACTATATAAAAGGAGAGGGTTTTCGCCCAGCCTGTTGCTGGGTTCACCCTATATTAAAGAGCTGTTGTCACTACCCTGGTCTCCAGCCTCGTTACTTCCCGAACTTAACATTGGCGACGAAGGTGGGATCTCGAGGCTAAGGAGAACCAGAACCGAGCTGAAGCACGATAGTTCCGAACCCAGCAAACTCAGGGCAGAAACGCGGAAATGGCAAACACGCCACCCGCACTGCATAACCCGGTCAAGGAGAAATGGGAACGATATGACCCGCTTCAAAGCTTAGAAGCCACCGACCTACAGGGGACCCGGGATAACCGCAAACGGGCTTACTTCTTAAGCCATTGTGGGCCGGAGGTCATCGAGATTGCGGAAGCCCTGGCAGAGCCAACGCCGATACAATCGGTATCGTGGCCGACTCTGCAGACTTTGCTGAAGAACCATTTCGCACCGACGCCGCCCAAATACGCAGCGGTTTGAATTGGAGAACGAGACAGATGGAGGGCGAATCCATCGGTGACTACATGGCCGCTAAGAAGAGCGCCCAAGGACTGCGGATACCGAGACCTAGACGAGGTGCTACTCGAGCAACTCGTCCGAGGGGTCAAGGACATCCGCACGGCGACGGCTGCTAGCCAAGAGCAACCTGACACTAGCCAACGCCTGGACGAAGCCAGAGCACACGAAATGTCTACTAAAGCAGCAGAGACCCTGCAAAAGCCTCTTCAATCCAAGGCGAGCTCAAAGCCAACGCCAGTACACCAGGAGGAGATTCAGTCCGAATCCGACGGTGAGGCGAGGATGAGGAAGGGTCTGCCGGACTGAGAAACGCGACTTTGAGGACCGTGACGAGTGCGGAAGCTGCGGAGGGCAGCATCAGCGCCAACGCTGCAGGTTTAAAGACGCAACATGCCGGGCGGTGTGGGAAGAAAGGGCACTTAGCTCAGGTCTGCAGAGCGGCCCAACCTTCCGCCGAAAATTCAAATCGGCCAATCAAAGCGGAACCGGAAAGGCGGCCCGCGATTGGTTCAAACAAGAAAGGCGCAAGTCTAACCAAACGACTGTCATTATAGGCGCGCCTCAACCAAAGTGGAAAGAAGATTTTCACAAAGCCCAAGATCGAGGGAGTACGGTGCAGGCTTGAAGTAGACACGGATCAGCGATCACCATCATGTCCTGGGACACTCTGGCGAAGTCGCTGCCGTCCGTCGCAAGCGCCACCTGCAAGCACAAGCGGCTACGAGTGCACGACTACCAGGAATCGCATCCCTGTTCGAGGACCACCTCCGTCCGAGTCGAGTATGGTCCACATAAAAGACCCTGCCCATCACGATCGTCGAAGGAACTCTGCCCAGTCTGTTGGGACTAGACTGGTTTCGTGCCCTGGGCATGGGAGTGACTGGCATCTACAAGTGACTGTAACCTGAAAGACATTCTCTTTAACGAGTTCGAAGATGTCTTCAAGGACTGCCTGGGCAAGTACAAGGGACCCCTATTTCCTTCAACTTAGACCCCAGGTAGCCCCATTAGGCTTAAGGCGAGGAGAGTCCTTTTGCCCTAAAACCAAAATTGATAAGGAGCTGGATAAGCTCATTAATCAAGGGATCTTGGTGCCAGTCGATCACGCAAAGTGGGAGACGCCAATCGTCACCCCATAAACCGGACGGGTCAATTAGAATTTGCGCTGACTACAAGGCGACGCTTAACAAAGCCTTACAGAAAAGCGCTTACCCGGTTCCGTGGTGCAACACTTATTGCACTCTTTGGGGCAAGGGCAAGTCTTTGCAAAGTTAGACTTGGCCCAAGCCTACCAACAACTGCCAGTAGACGCCCGCTGGCGAAGCCCAAACGATTGTGACGCACAGGGGGCCTTCAAGTGCACCCGATTGCAATTTGGGGTCAGTGTGGCACCAGGGCTGTTCCAAAACCTGATGGAACGACTACTGCAGGGGCTCCCAGGGTAGTTCCTACTTGATGATGTCCTAATTTCAGGGAAAACATGGAGGAACTGGGGAGCGGTTAAGAAAGGTCTTGAGCATTTTCCGGACAGCGGTTAAAAGTCAAGACAAACAAATGCCAGATCGGGGTCGAATCCGTCGATTTCTTGGGCTACGGATAGACAAGAAAGGAATTCACCCTACTGAGAGCAAGGTTAAGGCAATTAGAAGGCTCCAGCGCCCAAAAACAAAGCAGAGCTGCAGGCATTCCTGGATTGGTTAATTTTTACGGTCTTTTAAAGAACAAAGCAACCGTTCTATGGAACCGCTGCATAGGCTCTTAGGAAAAATACTGTTTGGTCTTGGGGAAAGTCAGAAAATAGGGCTTTTGAAGCAGTAAAGAACCTGCTCTCAAGTGATAGCCTGCTCATCCAATATCACGACTCATTACCCCTAGTGCTGGTTTGCGACGCCTCCCTTATGGGGTGGGGCTGTACTCAGCCATAGACTTCAAAGCGGTACAGAAGCCCCTATAGCGTTCTATTAGAACGATGTCCTCCCCAGAGAGGAACTACAGCCAGTTAGACAAAGAAGCACTAGCCATTGTATCAGGGGTCAAGAAATTCCACGAGTATGTCTTTGGGCGGAATTTTGAAATCGTGACTGACCACAGACCGCTACTAGGATACTGGCTGGCGACCGCCAACGCCTGTGGCACTTTCGCCCGATTGACCCGATGGACTATATTCTTAGCCGCTTATTCATACAAGCTGCAGCATCGACCAGGAAAAGAAGTGGGGCATGCAGGCGCGTTAAGCCGATGCCCACTGCCAGGGGCGACCGAACCCCACTCGGGGACACCCATCCTCCTTATTGACTCGTTGGACTCTGGCCCAGTCACATCTAAGGAAGTGGCTCGGCATCATACCGGGACATTGTGTTAAGGACTGTACTCGGTTGGGTACAGAGAGGGTGGCCCGCTGCGGTGAAAGGTTCAAAGAATTTGTTAAAAACGAGATGAGCTCTCGGCTCAAGGGGGTGCCTGTTATGGGGTGATCGTGTAATAATTCCTGAAAAGTTAAGGGAAAGGTATTGGACCTCCTCCACGAGGTCACCCAGGATCGTAAGGATGAAGGGTTAGCTAGAAGCTATGTATGGTGGCCACTCATGGACGCAGAGATTGCTGAGAGGGTAGGAAATGTCAGGCTTGCCAAGAGTCAGACCCTACCCCCAACAGCCCCAGTCAGAGAATGGGAAAAGCCCCAAGGGCCTGGTCAAGAATCCACATTGATTTTGCTGGCCTTTTCACGCCAAACATTCTAATAGTTGTGGATGCATTTTCTAAATGGTTGGAGGTCATACTCATGAAATCCACCACGGCCGAAGCAGTAATTGCAACCCTCGCCACCTATTCGCAACTCACGGATTGCCGGACACTCTGGTGTCCGACAATGGGCCTCAATTCACGGCAGCCCAGTTTGAAGAATACCTGGCAGAGGAAGGCATCCGACATGCCCTCTCTGCGCCTTTCCACCCTGCGTCGAATGGCCTTGCAGAGCGTTCCGTCCGGAGCGCTAAGGAGGCATTGTCCAGGCTAAAGCCAGGTGACTGGCAAGCAAAAATAGACTTTTTCCTAGCAATCTAGCACAGAACCCCAAGCACGGCCACCGGGAAAAGCCCAGCCGAATTGCTAATGGGACGGAAACTCCGGTGCCCACTGGACCGTTTGAATCCCCATTACACACCAGAGGGTTACAAAGGAAAACTAGAAAAGACCAGGGAAATGAGCATAGGCGACCCGGTGTGGGCTCGAAACTATGGGGACGGCCCTAGTTGGCTCACAGGACAAATAACTAAAGTAACTGGCCCAAAATCATACGTGGTGGAGCTACCCGACAACCGAGTGTGGAGGCGCCACATAGATCAGTTAAGGAAACGAATAACCGACCAAACTGAACCAAATGAAACATATCATGATCAATACCAATTTGATTCCACAGCCAACAATGACCCGGGGGAGGCGCAAGACTTAGCTGAGGTCCCTGAGTTCCAGCGACGCCATCAGGTTCCCGAGGCGGCAGGAAATTGAAAAAAGTAATCCAAGGCCCGATGACCAAGAAAAGAGTCGGCCAATAATCCGGAGCCCATTGGCCCAGAGAAAGTGCTGGGAGGAGAAAACAGCCCCTCCGACCAGCTCAAAACACCACCCAGAACTGAACCGCGCAGGTCAGAAAGGACTAGGAGACGCCCAGGTTATTTGCGTGACTACGTCGAAAAATAACATGTAAATATTTATGTAAATATAGGCAAAGTGTTTTCTGGGAGGGGAGGAGTGTTATGTATTAATGCTGTACCTTTAAATATTTGAGCGGGAAATCAGCATGTTGCTGATTGGTCAAACCCTCCAACAGAACTATATAAAAGGAGAGGGTTTTCGCCCAGCCTGTTGCTGGGTTCACCCTATATTAAAGAGCTGTTGTCACTACCCTGGTCTCCAGCCTCGTTACTTCCCGAACTTAACACTCAGTGCATTATATCTCATTATATTTGCCTATTTATAGAAAAATAGAAACTGCAATTTCAATTAGCAGGAATCCAAGGCCAACAGTTGACTTAAAAACTAATCGTTTGTGTGACTTTGCATTCAGGTAACTGCAGGTAACTGGAAAAGATCATGACATGTTGACAGTTCACATGAATGGCAGAACAACAACAACAACAACAACAACAACAACCTTGATTTGGTTCCCATTTATGTTAATAATTTTGAAACAGAAATGGATTAACATTGTGCTATTTTTCTTTCCTGATTAAGTTCTTTGTCAGAAAAGGAAGCAGAGGGACGCTAGTATCTTAGTTTTAACATTTAATCTGATATGGAGTTTCTATGAAACACTGCCCTACTTTAATTATTGCTGCTATCCTGCCCGTTTGACTTTTTGTAAGCCATTTACTGAAGCTGTCAGGATACAGAAAGGAATCGGTCTTTGACCAGAACACAAGGATTGTGTCTTTCAAGAGATGTTTTACTCCCATGACCTGTCAAGCACAGCTGGGTAAAATTTGAAGTTTTTCAAACAGCAAAGTGTTCCTCCACTTCTAAATAATTAAAGGAAGTTACTACATTACTTTTTTGTGTGGTACTTCATGTCACTTTGGAGGTCTTTCCAGTACTTCAAGTCAAGTACTCATATACAGAAACCTCTTCTGGATACTGGAAGATCTGGTCATCATGCTGCACCTCAAGGTTGAAAAATGTCAATTCTAAAGTACTTGACTGAGATGTAGTGCAAGCATATCACACAGGCCTATAGAATGTATGGGGACTCCATGGGTAACAGCAGCTCTCCAGGATTACAGGTAGTCCTTGTTTAGTGACCTTAATTGGGTCTTCAATCCACAAAATCCTTATTTACTTTAGTAACTGCAATTGGGATTGGCAACTCGGTCATTAAGTGAAGTGATTGCTAAGTGAACGATCATGTGACCACAACTGTGTTTCCAATTTTGTTTCAGTTTTCCTTTGCCTTACAGCACAGGTGTCAAACTTGTCATGTCACGTTGATGTCACTTGATGTATTGCAATGTTTTTTACCTTCATGGAGCTGGGGTGGGCATGGCCTGCACATGATGCATCTGGCCTGCGGGCCACCAGTTTGACACTCTGCCTTACAGCATCAGAAGGATTTGACCCCAAACAGGTGGGTGAGTCTAAATGGAGGGAAAGGTTCCTAGAAATCATAAGGAAGTCTGGTAAAAGGACAAATATTATAGGTATTATATGCCCTTTGGAATGCTCACCCCAGCATGGTGATAATTAGCAAGAAGAGGATTAATGTTTGTATTTACATTTATTGGAGAGGAAGGGATTTTAAGAGAGTAAACAGGCATGCAATGGAAAATACACATGGAAAGGAATGTGCTAGTACCATTTTGCCTAGCATGCTTTCCAATGCAGTTGCCAGTCTCCTAAGGGACTGTGACTAAGCCTTTAGTGTGGAACTGATGAGGATCTTGTCAATTTCATCCAGCAGCTACAAGTTGGTGAAGAGTTCTAACCAGCTACTTAAGGTTACAGAGCTGAATTTGTTAACTTGCAGCTAGTTAGGAAATGGCTGCAGTGCAGGAAAAATAAATCTCAAGATGAGAGGGCTTCTTTAAGCAATCTCTCCACTCTGAGATGGGGGAAAAAGGGAAGGGGGTGAATCAGGCATAGGAAAATATGATGCAGTATTTATTTATTTATTTATTTATTTGATTTTTATACCGCCCTTCTCCTGAAGGACTTACAGCCAACATAAAAACAATTTTATAAATAGAATTAAAAATCTTATTCAATTTGGCTACCCCATTTAAAAAACTATAATAGAAAAATAATAAAAACCCCAATTAAAAAACAGCAGTGTATTAGGCCAGCCCTGTGTGGTAAAACAGAAAGGTCTTGAGTTCACGGCGGAAGGTCCGGAGGTCGGGGAGTAATCGTAACCCCAGAGGAAGCTCATTCCTCTGTAGGTGCTCCCACAGAAAAGGCTCTCCCCCTGGAGGTTGCCAGCCAACATTGTTTGGCTGACGGCACCCTGAGGAGACCCTCCCTGTGTGAGCGCACAGGTCAGTGGGAGGCTATCGGTGGCAGCAGGCGGTCCTGTAAATAGCCTGGTCCTATGCCATGGATCGCTTTAAAGGTGGTAACCAACACCTTGAATTGCCCGGAAGACCACCGGCAACCAGTGCAGCTTGAACAGGAGAGGTGTTATATGGGACCCACGAGTAGCTCCCTCTATTACCCACGCAGCCACATTCTGGACCAGTTGGAGCCTCTGGGTGCTGTTCAAGGGGAGCCCCATGTAGAGAGCGTTACAGTAGTCTAGGCGGGAAGTGACGAGGGCATGAGTGACCGTGCATAGGGAATCCTGGTCTATGAAGGGGCGCAACTGGCGTATCAGGTGCACCTGATAAAAAGCTCCCCTGGTGACAGCCGTCATATGTTCTTCTAATGACAGCCAAACATCCAGGAGAACACCTAAGTTGCAAACCCTCTCCATAGGGACCAATGACTCGGCTCCAACAGTCAGCAATGGAACTAGCTGGCTGTACCGGGATGCCGGCATCCTCAGCCACTCAGTCTTGGAGGGATTGAGTCGAAGCCTGTTCCTCCCCATCCAGACCCGCACGGCCTCAAGACACCGGCCCATCACCTCAACGGCTTCATTGGGGTGGTCAGGGGTGGAAATGTACAGCTGAGTATCATCAGCGTACTGATGATATTGCACCCCAAAACCACAGATGATCTCACCAGCGGCTTCATATAGATGTTAAACAGGAGAGGCGAGAGAACTGACCCCTGTGGTCCTCCCACACGTGAGGTGCCTTGCGGCCGATCTCTGCCCCCCTACCAACACTGTCTGCGTCCGGTCAGAGAGATAGAAGGAGAACCACTGAAAAACGGTGCCCCCCACTCCCAGTCCCTCCAGCCGTTGCAGCAGGATACCATGGTCGATGGTATCAAAAGCCGCTGAAAGATCTAATAGGAGCAGGACAGAGGAACAACCACTATCCCGAGCCCTCCAGAGATCATCCACCAATGCGATGAAGGCTGTCTCCGTGCTATACCCAGGTCGGAAACCGGACTGGAACGGATCATCCAGGTACTGGGGAAGCTGTTGTGCCACCACACTCTCGACAACCTTCGCCACAAAACAAAGGTTGGAGACAGGACGATAGTTCGATAAAATAGCTGGATCTTGAGAAGGGGCCTCACCACCGCCTCTTTCAAGGCAGATGAGAAGATACCCTCCACCAAAGAAGCATTAACAATTCCCTGTAGCCAGCTTCGTGTAACCTCCTATGTGGCCAGTACCAGCCAGGAGGGACATGGGTCCAGCAAACATGTGGTTGCATTCAACCTCCCCAGTATCCTGTCCATGTCCTCGGGAGCCACAGAATCAAACTCATCCCAGATAACCTCACCAAGAACGGCCTCCATCATCCCACCTGAATCTACCCAATCGGAGTCCAGCCCATCCCGAATCTGAGCGATTTTATCATGCAGATATTATCCAAAGTCCTCAGCACGACCCTGCAAGGGGTCATCCCGATCTCCCTGATGAAGTGGGGAGTTGGTCACCCTAAACAGGGCGGCTGGGCGATTATCTGCCGATGCAATAAGAGTGGAAAAATACTCACATTTTGCCACTCTTATCGCCACTAGATAGGTCTGAATATGAGACCAAACTAGTGTTTGATCAGATTCAGAATGGCTGGCCCTCCAATCACTCTCTAGGCGTATTTTCTGGCATTTCATCTCTCTCAGCTCCTCGGAATACCAAGGAGCTGGTCGAGATCAACACCAGGTCAGAGGCCGCAAAGGCACGACTCAATCCAGAGACCCCGTCGCTGCCCTTTCCCAGGCGGTGACTAGTTCTTCCGCCGAGCCGTGAGCTAGGTCCTCAGGAAGTGGCCCAAGCTCCGTCAGAAACCTCTCCGGGTCCCTCAGGTGCCTGGGACGGAACCAACGAATCGATTCCGTCTCCCTGCGGTGTGGGTTGGCGGTTCTGAAGTCAAGTCGAAGGAGTGAATGATCTGACCATGACAGGGGGTTGATGACTAAATCCCCTAATTCTAGATCATTCAGCCACTGTCCAGAGACAAAAATCAGATCCAGTGTAATTCCCCCATTGTGAGTGGGACCATTAACTAATTGGGTCAGGTCCAAGGCCGTCATGGAAGCCATGAACTCCCGAGCTGCCGCCGATGACTCACTGACCGACGGCAAGTTGAAATCCCCCATAACCATAAGTCTGGGGGTATCAACCGCTGTCCCGGCTATCATCTAAAGCAGCTCGGGCAGGGCTGCTGCCATGCAGCAGGGAGCCAGATACGTGACCAGCAAGCCCACCTGCAACCCCTGGCCCCACTTCACAAAGAGAGATTCACATCCGGCTATCTGCGGGACAGTGACCTCCCTCGGTTCCAGACTTCCTTAATAATAACCGCCACTCCCCCCACCCCTACCTTGGGCCCTTGGTACTAACTGATGAATCCATGATTGAGATGCTACAAAGGTCATAAATGCAGGCATTGGTCACAAATACACTTTTTCATCACTGTTGTAGCTGTGAAGTCTTTGTCCAAGCAGTTGCTAAATGAGGACTGCCTATACCTGGACTCTCAATTTTTTCACAGAAAATGCCATGAAATACCACAAGTCTTGTATGTACAAAGCCTAAGTAATGCCACTGAGGTGTGTTAAATATCTGATATTCATACTCTTTGATAGGACTATGCAATGGGAGAATGCAACCCTTTGATCACATTTAGCCTTGAAATACCAGAATATGGAACCCAATTCCAAATAGTGGACAGGACCAGCACAAAACCAAATTCCATTAAATTATAATCTATTTAATTAAAATATTTTAATACAATTATTAGCAATAGCACTTAGATTTATATATCACTTCACAGTGCTTTACAGCCCTCTCTAAGCAGTTTACAGAGTCAGCATATTGCCCCCAACAATCTGGGTCCTCATTTTACTGACCTCAGAAGGATGGAAGGCTGAGTCAACCTTGAACCAGTCAGGATTAAACTCCAGGCTGTAGGTGGAGTTTGCCTGCGATACTGCATTTTAACCATTGCACCATCACAACTATTACCATTTAATCCATTTCTGACACAGTAAGAATCACAGTAGTATAGTAACTTTAGTCCTTCCTTAGGGAAATGATACAAACTGTTTTATGTTACCTTTGTATTCTTTCCTTGCAACAAGATGCCTAAGAGAGGATAAACTGATGTGTTTTTATTCCTTTTGATATTTTTTATCTTGTCAGGGACTTAGATGGGACTGGATGTGCATGAATGGTTGAAGAGTATTTCTTCTCACAAGCCTAGGTATGTATGTGATTCTGCCTCATTAGGAATTAAGATGTCAAATTCTCCAGGAATATCTCTCTGGCTATCAAGAAAATCAAGTTACACAGTTAACAGAAATCACCACCCTCAATGTCGTAAGCTGGACTCAATCATTAGACCTAAATAAATGAGTGGCATTTGTGTTTATTCCAATCATTTACTACTCTACCTAACTCGATATCCTAACAAGTCATTAGAACTATGCAAGCAGTTTCTCTCTTTGGAATATTCTGTCCAAATGATTGATGAGCCTGAATAGACACAGAAAGAGATACTATTGTTTGTAGGTTTACAAATCTTTGAACACAGATCTGTTTTGAGAATGATTGTTATCCACACAAGACATCTAATATTCTGGTTGTTCGGGTTTTCTCCGTGTAAAATTGGAAGTGTCTTGGCGACGTTTATGAAGTCTCATTCGTCATCTTCAGGCTTCAGCTTTGCTTCTGGGAGCAATGTGTGATCGCAGCTGTTTCTTCCTTTTAACTGCTAGTGGGGTTTGAACTGATTGGGTGGGAGCTTGGCTGTGCTCTGATTGGCTGGGGTTTTCTGTGCTCTGATTGGCTGGGGTGTGTCCTGTGTTGGTGGGGGCTTGGTTGTGCTCAGTCTAATCTGTGCTGCAGGGGGATTTGAGCTGGTGAGCTGCACTGCTGCTGTTTGGCTTCGTGTTCGTGGTCGTGCTACATCTTCGTAGTGGGTGTCAGTCTGCTGCATGTATGGATTGGAGGGGTTTGAAGTGGCTAATGTTGCAGCTGCGGTCTGGCTTCTGGTCCTTGGTCGTGCTTCCTGATCAGTGTGGGTTTGGGTGTGCTTCTGGGTGGATGTGTGGTGGTGACATCCTGTGTGGACCTCGTGAGTGTGGGTCTGGTGTCATTCCTCGTGTTAGGGACACGTTTGTCAATAAGGGCAGGTTTCCAAATGGCTGGTAGGCGGGAGGTATCATCTCGTTTGTTCATGCTGTGTGGGCGTTTTTCTATCTCGATGGCTTCTCTGGTTATTCTGTTGTTAAAGTGTTCAGTTTTGGCGATAGTTCTGGTCTTTTTAAAGTCAATATCGTGTCCTGTGACTTTAAAGTGTTGGACCAGGGAAGAAGTTGGTTCCTCTTTTTTGAATGAGTTCTTGTGTTCTTCAATGCGTGCACTTATTCTTCTGTTGGTTTGTCCAATGTATGTGGTGGGGCAGGCGGTGCATGGGATTTCATATACTCCTTGATTTTCTAACTCAATTTTGTCTTTGGGGTTTCTTAGGATGGTGGATATTTTTTGGTTTGTGCAGAATGCTGTCTTGATGTTATGTTTGTGGAGGATCTTGCTGATTCTGTCTGTGGTGCCTTTTATATATGGGAGGAGGGCTGTGCCATTTTCTTGCTCTCTGTCTTGGGTTTTAGTGGGGGGTTCTTTTTGGATTAGTTTGGTAATCTTATTTCTCTGGAATCCATTGGATGTTAGTACGTTTGTGAGAGTGTGTAGTTCGGTTTTTAGGTGTTGTTCATCAGCTAAGCATTTTGTTCTAGAGATGAGTGTCTTGGCTACGGAGTTGATCTGTGCTGGGTGGTGGTGTGAGAGTGCATGCAGATAGCGGTTTGTGTGTGTTTTCTTCTGGTAGATGGTGTGTCCTAGGGAGCCATTGGGTTTCTTGTAGACTAAGACATCTAGGAAGGGAAGTTGGTTGTTAACTTCTGTTTCCATGGTGAACTGTATTTTGGGGTGTAGGCTATTGAGGTGTGTGAGGAAGTTTTCAAGTTTTTCTTTCCCGTGTGGCCAGATTATGAAGGTGTCGTCTACGTATCTGAGCCAGAGTTTGGGTTTGTGATCAGATTTTCTAGTGCTTGGGTTTCAAAGTGTTCCATGTAGAGGTTGGCAATGACAGGTGAGAGGGTGATCCCATGGGTGCGCCTTCTATTTGTTTGTATTTTTGTCCGTTATAGATGAAGTATGTGTTGGATAGGCAGTGGTTGGTCAGATCTAGTATGTGCTTGGGGGTTATATTTGTTTTGGATAGCTGTCAAGGCTTCTTTGATTGGCACTTGGGTGAAGAGGATATGACATCAAAGCTCACGAGTAGGTCGCTGGGCTGTAAGTTTTGTTTCTTTATGATCTCTATGAACTGGAATGAGTTTTTACGTGTGAGGCGATGGATTCTGCATAGGGCTGTAGTTGTTTGGCGAGAAATTTGGCTAGGTTTTGTAGAGGTGAGCCTATGGAGCTGACTATGGGTCTGAGTGGGGTTCCTTCTTTGTGTATCTTGGGAGGCCGTAGAGCTTAGGGCATCTGGATGATTTCTCTCTGGGAATGATTCTTTGTTGGATTTCTTCGCTGATGGGGAGGCTTTTATTTTGGATCTAGTGGTTTTTCTAGGTAGGTGGTGGGGTCTGTTTTAGGGGCTTGTATGCAGGGTCTTGGAGTAGGTTGGTTAATTTGGTTTGGTAGTCAGATGTGTTCATAACCACCGTGGCGTTGCCCTTGTCTGCTGGTAGGATTATTATGCTGGTATCTTTTTTCAGGTTAAGTAGTGCTGTCTGTTCCTCTTTGGGTAAGTTGCTTTTGGGTGGCTTGCTGCTGCAGAGGATGTTGGTGATTTCGAGTCTGATTTTGTTAGCGTCATCGGGGTTGATTTTGGTCAGGCTGGTTTCAACTCCGCATATAATGGTCTCAGTGGGGATGTATTTGGGAGTGACTGCAAAGTTGAATCCTTTGGAAAGGACATCGGTTTCAGCTTTGGTGAGGATCCTATCTGAGATGTTATGCACTGTTTGTTTCATGTGTTGCTGTGAGGGTGGAGGGTTTGTTTTCTGGCGTTCTTGTAGTCTTGAGTTTGTTGGTGTGCGTGTCTGTCTTGAGGGTGGTCTGTGTTTGACTCTCCAGACGGCAAGTTGTTTGGATTTGTCCCAAAGTGCCGGGTGCATCTTGTTGCTGAGTTTGAGGTGAAGTGTGAGGAGATCTTTGTTGATTTGATCTAGGAGGAATCTTTTTGTGTGAAGTTCATTTCTGATTAAGGCCAATTCTGTTCTTTTTAGGATGCGTTTGGTGGCTGCAGAGTTGGAGTGGAATTTCAATTGGAAGCATTTGGGGATTAAATTTTCATTGCGGCAGTTTCGTAGGAATGCGAGGTCACATAAAATGGAAGCTCTTTGGACTTCTAGTTTTTCATAGGTCCTGGTCAGATGGTGGATTTCCTCCCCGTAGAGGTGCAATATTTGTTTTCTGAGGTTTTCACGGGTGTTTGTATATAGGTCTTTGGTTGTTCGGGTTTTCTCCCGTGTAAAATTGGAAGTGTCTTGGCGACGTTTCGACGAAGTCTCATTCGTCATCTTCAGGCTTCAGCTTCGTGCTTCTGGGAGCAATGTGTGATCGCAGCTATTTCTTCCTTTTAACTGCTAGTGGGGGTTTGAACTGATTGGGTGGGAGCTTGGCTGTGCTCTGATTGGCTGGGGTTTTTTTCTCTGTGCTCTGATTGGCTGGGGGTGTGTCCTGTGTTGGTGGGATCTATCTATCTATCTATCTATCTATCTATCTATCTATCATCTAGTCTTATCTCTAGCTACCTGCCTTCCTTCCTACCTGCATCTATCTATCTATCTATCTGTCTGTCTGTCTGTCTGTCTGTCTGTCTGTCTGTCTATCTGTCTGTCTGTCTAAATGTTGCACCATTAAGTACAGTGAAATTAATATTGTGGGTGGGAAATGAAAGAAGCAGACAGAGATGTAGAAATGTAACCCAAAAGCAAAAATGTAAGCTGAGTCTCTGCTTGTTCGTTGCCTTTACCTTCAATGAATGGGGATAACATTCTAGCTACCCAGCCAGCAGTTTTTTAGACATAACTATGTCTCAATTTGCCTTGCCTTCTTGAGTTCTGTGTTAGTAAGGACAGCATTTTATAATAATTAATGAATTATTAATTAGTTAATCTATGATAATTCATAGCAGCATTTGGACTCTTAGACTAGTGTGTATCCCCCTCTCCCAGAGCCATTAGATTTGCAGATTTATGCTAATAAAAGAGTAGAAAAAAGCAACCTTGGGATGGTTCTTCTTATATGAATTGATGTGTTACTGTGTGGTACTACATTGAGCCATGTACTCACTCCTGTACATTAATGAAACATCTTGACAAAAATAATTTTGTCATAATCATAAATAATATGGTTACTCATGTTATGTTTTCATTAACATATGCATACAAATAGTCCTTGAGTTACAATCATAATTGAGCTCTACAATTATAGTCGCAAGTCATGACAGTTGTAAAGTGACAGTTTAGTCATGACAGTTGTAAAGCGGTGTGGCTCAGGCTGTAAAACAGCCTGTTATTAAACACAGCTGCTTGCAATTACTGCAGGCTCGAGTCCCACCAGGCCCAAGGTTGACTCAGCCTTCCATCCTTTATAAGGTAGGTAAAATGAGGACCCAGATTGTTGGGGGGGCAATAAGTTGACTTTGTATATAAATATACAAATAGAATGAGACTATTGCCTTACACAATGTAAGCCTCCCTGAGTCTTCGGAGAAAGGCGGGATATAAATTCAAATTAAAAAAAAAAGTGGACAATCACATGACTGGACCTGATTTCACAGCCTCCTTTTTAGCAGTCATTAAGCAAATGCGCTGATTATTAAGCAAATCCATGGTTCCCTATTGTCAGCTTTTTCTAGAAACTGGAAGTAAACACTGATTTCCTGGGGTGGGTGGGAATCGCAGTCAGATTATCACAGGGCACTGCAAATCGCTATAGACATGGTCTGGTTGCTGAGTACTCAACATGCAGTCAAGTGACCTTAAAGGAAGGGTCTAGGCATCAGAACTTTGGAACTTGGTTGTTGGCACCTTTTGGGGAGTTTGTCATAACTTTGAACAATCACTAAGCAAGCAGTTGTAAGTTGAGGACTACCTGTGCCAACATACCAGTTGTTTCAGACTGTAAAAGTATTTATAACCTAAAGAAATAGAAAATTCTAAAACCCAAATGGGCATGCACATTGCTCTTATATAACTTAGAAATTGAAAGGTCTTGAAAAAAATGTTTTTAATCCATTTGGTTTCAGTTCACAAAGAAGATTAGGTAATTAAGATCTTTGATTTAGTCGAAGACATTTTTGCAGCCATTCCTACAAAATATGCAATTTAAATACACAATTATGAATTGGTTTCTTCAGGAATGAATCATGGGAATCAATCTTCATCAAAGTGGCATGCTCTCATACAATCAGTCTGACTTATAAACCCAAATACAAACAACATCTTAATTGTCACCCAGTTTAAATGAATTACATATTTTTAAAAGCATATGTGGAATACGCGTGCATGTCTGTACACTGAACTCAGGAAGGTGACTTTGTAAAGTCTATTAAATTGTTTTCCATTTAACCGTGCAGAATAGATGATTTATTTAGCATGCTGACTTATTTAAAAAGACCACACAAAAATTCCACTTCTGCATTTCTGATTGGCATTCAGCAAAGGGAAGCAGCTAACAGCTGCATCTGTATGAAATGTGTGTCTGTGGGTGGGATAACAAGTATGGCATCTGCACAGATTGTGTGTATGAGTGTCTGTACGAGAGTAAGTGCTGAGCACTTACTGATTAAGCAAATCACAACAATCTTATCTACCAACTACTACCAATTATTACCAACCTGCCTTCCATTGAGGACCTGTATACTGCACGAGTCAAAAAGAGGACTGTGAAAATATTTATAGATCCCTCGCATCCTGGACATAAACTGTTTCAACTCCTACCCTCAAAACGACGCTATACTGCACACCAGAACAACTAGACACAACAGTTTTTTTCCCCGAACACTATCACTCTGCTAAACAAATAATTCCCTCAGCACTGTCAAACTATTTACTAAGTCTGCACTACTACTAATCTTCTCATCACCCATCTCCTTCTACTTATGACTGTATGACTGTAACCTTGTTGCTGGTATCCTTACGATTTATATTGACTGTTTCCTAATATGATTTGATTGTTTATTTGTTCCCTATGACTATCATTAAGTGTTGTACCTTATGATTCTTGATGAATGTATCTTTTCTTTTATGCACACCGAGAGCATATGCACCAAAGCCAAATTCCCTATGTGTCCAATCACACTTGGCCAATAAATAATTCTATTCCATTCCATTCTATCTGTGGCATTCCTTTTCCTTAACTTTAAAAATGCTACTCAATGTTCAAAGTAAAAAAAAAAAAAAGATCTGTCCCATTGTCTTGCTGGAACCTTCCCTTCTTCCTCAAAGGATAATGCTGTCTCTTCTCTTCTTCCTCTTTTTGCTCACTTGACCTATATATAATATTAAATAGTTCCCTAGCTGACTCTCAAGGCTATCAGATTATATGGTAAATGGCAACACACTCCATTACACAGTAACTTTAAAATCCTTAGCCCCTCAGAGGAGGCTTCACTAAAGACTTTAATAGGACCCAGGCAGACATTAGCCAGAAGCATCTCATGTCCATCAAGGTTATCCTCACAGGGTTCATAGGGAGGTTACACATGGTCCATGGAGAACACCATTAATTAAATTGCAAATAAATGTGTTCAACTGCTACCAATTGAATCTTATTTCCAGTGGTGAAATCCAATTTTTTTTTTACTACCGGTTCTGTGGGTGTGGCTTGGTGGACGTGATGAGGCTTGGTGGGAATGGCTTGGTGGGTGTGGCAGGGGAAGGATACTGCAAAATCTCCATTCCCACCCCACTCTGGGGCCAGCCAGAGGTGGTATTTGCCAGTTCTCTGAACTGCTCAAAATTTCCGCTACCGATTCTCCAGAACCTGTCAGAACTTGCTGGATTTCACCCCTGCTTATTTCTCTTTCTTGATTTGGTTACCCTCTCTTCTTCATGCAATCATTAATTTTTAAAATTATAGTTTCTTTTGTGGTGCCACATGGAAGGCAAACTCTGCTAGAAAAGACCTCTCTGTTATTCTTGTTTGTGTGAATGGGAGGGAGTCGATGTATTTCCACAGCATTCCCTGTTAGAGACCCCATAACCCACTGGCCATGCTGTTCGGGATTTCTGAGAGTTGTAATTTTAATATATTTAAGGGAGCCAGATTAGAGAGGGCTGAAAATGTGCCTCAGGAGACAAGGTGCAGAGATGCTGTTTAGGGAACAGTCAGATAGCTAAATAGTGGACATGGCAAGAGGCTCAGAAGGAAAAATCCCTAGTTTTTCAGTCAGATGACAGGAAAACTGCACTTTCAGAATGGCAACATTCTGCTGATGTAGGTTTACAATAAAGTAGAATTACCCGTATTTTTCCATGTATAAGACGATACTTTTTCTTAAAAATTATTTACCTAAAAATGGAGGAGCATTTTATACTTGGGGGGAGGGCTGAGAGGACAACCATGGTTGCAAATCTGCCGATACCTTATCTCTGCAAACCAGCCTCACTAGCAAAACTTCCGATCGCTTAAAATTGATTGCTTTCTGAATTTCGGGTAAGAAAATGGGGGGCATTCTATACATGGGGGCATCTTACAAACAGAAAAATATGGTAGGTTACTTAGTTGTTGTTGTTTTTTCCTTCTCTACCTGGTAAGGCTGACATCAAACTTGCAAGTTGGAAAGTATAATTCTCCTGCTCTTTCTCATTTTTAATTGACAATGCCAAGAACAGAATCAGGAAGCTGGTGACTTCTCTATCCAGAGAATGCTGCTCCAGTACTTTGGAACAGGGGTCTCCAACCTTGTGAACTTTAAGACTTGCGGACTTCAACTCCCAGAATTCCTCAGCCAGCTTTGCTGGCTGAGGGATTCTGGGAGTTGAAGTCCGCAAGTCTTAAAGTTCACAAGGTTGGAGACCCCTGCTTTGGAACACTATTTGTGTGAAAATTATTATATCAACTCTACCTCTTAATTTGGAAGGTCTGCCTTCCGAATATGCTTTGTGTACCAGTGTCATGATTAGGCCTTGGCATCTCCAAGTTGCGTTAATCACTCAAGCCAGATTGAGTTTAAAACCTGCTGATGGTGGTCATTTAAGTGTAAGATTAGAGGGATTAAAACTCTATTTTGCTACAAAGCATAATTTATTTGTACAACTGAGCAATTAACTCCCAGGTTTTATTGTATACCAGAAGTACCAGAAGAAAAATAAAAATATTGCAGATATTTGTTTTTTTTGAATAATATTTTTATTGAATCACAAAGTCATCCAGAGATTTTTGATATTGTAAGGGCAGCATGAAATTGGGCAAATTCCAGGGTTGCATTGTGTTCTTCTGGAATTATAAACAGTATATAAGTAGTATTTATTTTAAATGTACCATATAAGAACCAGAGTAAGGAAAGTATTCTTTCTGAGTTGAAAAAAGGTTCACAAGTTCAGCCAAGAAACTGAAGTACACAATTCATCAAAGCAACATTTCTTCCGAAGAAAACATTAGTTTGCAATATTGCAGCTCAGTATATCTTCAGGTTGGATAAGTCATTGTGAATCATAGTTGGAATGACAATTTGGCCCCATTATAATTAATATGGAGATACATGTTATTTTATATATCATTCTTTGCCACGCAATTAATATCCCTTTCTTGTAATTTGTTTTAATCTCAACTGATGATTCTAGTTTAGAATAGAAAAAGCAGTTCATATGTTTAGCAGGAAGTATTTTTGAGCAAAAGATATAGCTTATGTCTAAATTCACCTTTGCAGTTAGAAGAGCTATGAACTGCTTTTTTTAAAAGAAAGATTGGAAGCATATGCAGACTATCAATTAATGTTAGCAGAGTGAATCAAAACAATGTCTAAACTCTAATGAATTTAGCAGCCACCATATATTTGTTGCTGTTGTTGTTTTTTTTAAAAAAAACAAGGTGCAAATTAATCCTAAAATTATATATCCTTTCGTGATCAGTGTGTGTTAAAAGATATCTGTTCAAACACAATGCCTTTAAACGTTGGAAGAGAGCCAATTTAATGGTAAATACCTCCATTAATCAAAAAATACAAACATACAGATTGCATGGCTTAACCTGAATAACATTAAGGTTATTAAGACCAGTACTAATCTGGGGATCATTTATTATCTTCCTTGAGGTACAACTGAGTTCATCAGCAATTTTATTTCAGCTAGTAAGTATGTAATGCATTAGAAAGGGTTTTCAGAAAAGTCAAAAATACTTTCCTGAGTTTTAATTTTTCTCCACTTTTGTTTTCGCATCCAATTTCAAAACTGCAATTTTATTTTTATCTCAGACTCCATACCTGCCTAGCCATTAAAATGAAGGCCCACCTATGTGATAAGTTTTACCTCAAAGGTCCTTTTCCCCAAAGGCTGTTTTTTTCCTTGAGAAAGAAGAACACATTTTGCTTCTCATCCAAGAAGCTTCATCAATTCTGGCATGTTGGGGGCGATAGAATCTGACATGATTGGTGGGGGTGGGTGGGTTGGAAGGATCATATTTCTTTGCAGTCATCTGGTCCTTAGCATTCTCCCTGAGAGCTCTTGAGGCCACTTGGAGGTTTATCTGTGCCCCCAGGGTGCAAAAGAGGGTGGAATTTTCTTGGAACAGCCAAAAGAACTGCATTGTAAATTGGAGATAGGTGGTCTCTTATCCCCCCCCCACTGTTGAGTGAGGGCTGCTCAATGTTAACATAAAGTTCTTTTACCTCTCTTTCAAACCAACAGCCCTCTTTATCCTTTATATTAGTTATATCCCTTTTGCTTTAACAAGAGGTGTACTCCTTCTCTCTCCCTTATGAAACATCTTATTTTAGTTCTGGGCCCACCAAAGCCCAGGAGAAAAGATTTTGTAGGTATATATGAGCATTCCTAAACATGAAAGTGTGAATCTCTTGGGGGAATGAGTAGCATCATAAGCTTTATTATAGGAAATAGATTTATTTAACAAAATAATATGTAATATCTAACATCTCTATAACTGCAATGTACCCAAAGAGTAAAGTGTTCCCTTGGTATCTATGTATGCATAGATGCATTTTTGTGCCTGCAAAAAAGAAAAAGAAGGAAGTGGCATGAGAATGTAAATCGTAGATAAAGAGCAGACAAAACAATGGACGAAGAGGAGACAAAATCTTAACTTTCTATCTATACCTCCAATTCCCCTTGTGGTCAGTAGACCATAAAATGCTGAAGAAGTGAAAAACTTCTTTGAGGATTAAATTTGAAGGCTAAATTTCTGCAAAAATAGTTGCAATTTTTTCTATACGTTGCTTATATATTGATACTATATATACATACACACGCTATCTATCTATCTATCAATCATCTATCTATCTATCTATCTATCTATCTATCTATCATTTACACTACATATTGTTTAAATTATCCATACATTTATTCCTAGCTTGTTATATTCTTATGAATTTAATGAATTCAAAAAAATGAATTACATTTTTTTCCTGGCCTATTATTATCATCCTAGTGATATTATTTGAAAGGTTCTCTGTCTGAACTTAATATGTTGGGAACTGATTTTGGGGGAAACAATTAATTGGGAGTAACCTGTATTCGTTATTTCCATATACCGGTTTTTAAAAACCTCACACCTTCTCTTCCATGCTTTTTTTCCTTTCATAGTCCACCCCATGTTCTATACATAAATTCAGATTTTCTGGCAGTTCAGAAGAAAAAAAAAATGGCTAAAATAAAAACAGTATATTAGATCTCTAACTGTTCAATTTTCATCCCTTCTTTATACAATAAATATTTATTACCAGAGAAGAATCTAACAAACTATTCCTTTCCGTAAGATCAATGGAGGTTTAAGTTATCTCAAAATCAAATTAGGGATGATAAAAAAAATTCTATAGGAGCAGATGTTCTAGGTGTGTTGAACAAACTCTACTGCAACATGGATATAGATCCAATGTTGTATCCAATGGAATGTATCTTTTTCCAGGTCAAAATTGCAACACAGAAGAAAAAGGATATGTGAGGGATTTATGTAAAAAGTAACGCATACTTTTGAAGTTGTAGCAAAAATTGACACACTAATTTCTTTTCAAGTGCACTGAGGTGTTTTTTTTTTAAGCAAAACTTCAGGATAAAATAAATAAATAACACTATCAGAGAAGTTTGCATTGCAAAAGGTTTCCCCAGGGAATGTAGAATATATGCTAATGTAGACCATGTAATAATGCAGACCTGGAGACCATGAGTTCAAGTCCCACTTTAGCCATGAAAACCATTTTAATGGTAATTTTACTGGGTATTTTATATGGTCAATTGGACGGTTTTAATTTCGGCCTTTTATTGAATAAGTTTTTTAATTATTTTAATATGTATATTAACTGTTTTAAATGAAGGCTGTACACCGCCCTGAATCCTTCGGGAGAAGGGCGGTATAAAAGTTTAATAAATAAATAAATAAATAAAACCAACTGGTATCTTTGGGCCAGTCATTCTCACCCCAAACCACCGCACAGGATTGTTGCTGTGGGGAAAATAGGAGGAGGAAAGTGTGTTGGATATGTTTGCTGCCTTGAGTCATTTATATAAATAAGGAAGGAAGGAAGGAAGGAAGGAAGGAAGGAAGGAAGGAAGGAAGGAAGGAAGGATTAAATATAATAAACTGAATACAAAAATCTGAACTGTTATATAAAATAATGAGAAATGATTAAATTTTTTTTTTTTTTAAATGAGTCTTTCTTTAATTACATTATAGAATATCAGTTTACTAAGTATACAAATGGGATTAACAGCATTTGGGTGCACCTCTGGTCAAGATATTTTTTAACCCATAATAAGCTGAATGTACTCAAGTTGGATGCTCTATTCACATTATTTATATTTTCTCATCTTCCCAGATGATTGTAGAAGAAAGGAAATTGAAAAATTGTTTAATTGTAAGGCATGTGCAATAAAATCTTTAAACTAAGAAAACTCAAACACTGTATTTGTTTTAAAGATTTCTCTATTCCTAAATGCTGACTTTGAAAGTAGAAATGTTAAATTTATTAGAGTACAGTAAATCATCTCATGCTGAAATCATGTCGCAGTTTGATAATATCTAATAGGTGAAAGAAGACAGTAGAACACAGTCGTACCATCAGCAGTGGTGGGTTTCACATTTTGTTACCACTGGCTTGCCCCGCGCGCATCCACCCACTTTGCATCCATGCCCACGCACACACGCATGCTTTGCACTCATACCTGCTTCACACACATGCGTACTTTGCACATGCATGCACCTTCTGCACATGCGCCTGGCCTCAAAAACTTGCCACCTCTGACCATCAGCTTAAATAACAAAAGGATTTAAAATATGTTCATAAGACCAGTCATTAACTCTCCCCTAAAGCAAAAGCATTCTGAAATAAAAAGAGCAAAGTTCTTTGAAAAGGGGTGAGAAAGAGACCTATTGGTGGGAAACTATTCTCAGGTATGCATGGTTTGTCTATTCAAAACTTGTGAATGTGAAACACAAAACTCAAAAACTATGACACTCTTACAACGAGCAAAAGGCTCTATGGCATGTTCTAACCTATTAATATGCAATCAGTCCAATCTTAAATAAACACAAAAATAGATGTTCCTCTGAAAATTGAAAAACCATTATGATAGTTTGCATTGTTTTAAGTCGGCTTTTCCCCAAAGTGTCTTTCAGATCTTTTCAGACCACAATTCTCACTGGGCTCCAAACTAGGAAAGATTATTGTACGGAATATGTAAAATAATTGCTCTTCAAAGTATTGTTTGGTAAAAAAAAAAAAAAGATATTTCAGTAGAAGCCTTTTTATGATTACTAAGTTGCAAAACTGATAACATTTACATCTCATATTTAAAAGAAAACAACAAGCAAAGCGTGCTATGGATTCCATCAAGCGCTTATATTTTAAAATGTAACAATATTGCTTGTTGCAGTTTTTTAAAAATAATATTTTAAAAAGATCTTTATTTCTTATGCTTGGGTTTTTACCACTGTTTAAGTCACATTTCTTTCTCAGCTTTGATTTCCAAGAAAATAGGAGGGAGGGAGGGAAAGAGAGAGAGACAGAGAAAGAGAGACACACACAGAGAGAGGTGGGGAGGGGAGGAGCAGGATTTATTCTGTTTTGCATAGACTGCAGAATATGGTGTTTAAAACTGGTTGCTGTGCAGGGCACAGGGTTTGCATGAGGATAAACACAGCTGTTTAAAAGAAGTTCCACAAATGAAATGATTGGATGGCAAATTAAGCTAGCAAAGCTGTTCATTCCTCATGGTCATGCTTTCCTAATTAACCTAGTTCCAGAATGTCTCTGTTTCAGGGGTGGGTGGGATGCAAGTGATAACATTTTTAAAAAGTAAAATGTGGTTTGAGTTAATTTAATTTCTTAAAATAATGCCAGTGGCTTGCAATAGTTAGGCAGTAAAAACCTGAACTTGTAAGACTTTCATTAAATCTATCTGGATTGTTTTGTGAGTCATCCTAGTGATTATTCATAAAAGGGCCTAGCTTTCATTCAACTACAGCCCAATAGATATTTCTATTTGGCAGGAACACTTATTTGAATATATAGATTTTTTTTTATTGGCCAAGTATGATTGGACACACAAGGAATTTGTCCTGGTGCATATGCTCTCAGTGTACATAAAAGAAAAGATACCTTCATCAAGATACAACACCTACAACACTTAATGATAGTCATAGGGTACAATTAAGCAATCAGGAAACAATCAATAGCACAATAAATCATAAGGATACAAGCAACAAAGTTACAGTCATAAGTGGAAGGAGATGGGTGATGGGAACGATGAGAAGATTAATAGTGCAGATTTAGTAAATAGTTTGACAGTGTTGAGGGAATTATTTGTTTAGCAGAGTGATGACGTTCGGGAAAAAACTGTTCTTTTGTAAAGTTATTCTGGTGTGCACTGCTCTATAGCGTCGTTTTGAGGTTAGGATTTGAAACAGTTTATGTCCAGGATGTGAGGGATCTGTAAGTATTTTCACATCCCTCTTTTTGATTCGTGCAGTATACAGGTCCTCAGTGGAAGGCAGATTGGTAGCAATTGTTTTTTCTGCAGTTCTAATTATCCTCTGAAGTTTGTGTCTGTCTTGTTGGGTTGCAGAACCAAACCAGACAGTTATAGAGGTGCAGATGACAGACTCAATAATTCCTCTGTAGAACTGAATCAGTAGCTCCTTGGGCAGTTTGAGCTTTCTGAGTTGGCGCAGAAAGAACATTCTTTGTTATGCTTTTTTGATGACGTTTTTGATGTTAGCTGTCCATTTTAGATCTTGCGATATGGTAGAACCTAGAAATTTGAAGGTCTCTACTGTTGATACTTTTTTGTCTAGTATTGTGAGAAGTGGAAATATGGAAAGGTTTCTTCTAAAGTCTACCACCATTTCTACGGTTTTAAGTGTGTTCAGTCCCATATGCTTCTGAACATAAACAATTATAAGGAATATAAGGAATAAAACATGAACAGGAATACTTGAAGGAGCAAGATGCCCAACGGAAATAACATCAAGTGTCTGGATAAAGTCAAAAACAATCACTGCAAATCACTTGCCAACTTTCAAGCTGGCAACATCTAACTGAGTCAAGAAGAAGATTAGAAGTGAATACATCATGAGACTAAAGAAGATCTTAAAGCCCAAACTCAGTGGAAGAAATTCCATCAAGGCAATTGACACCTGTGCAATTCCAGTCATTAGATACACTGCTGTTCAGACTTCATAATTGTTGATTAGTCTGTATAGTGGCTGTGGCAGCAATACCTCGAGATCATCTCAAAAGTACTTTTTTCCAAAGGCATTCAGACTTTGTTTTTCTTTCCTTGAGGAAGATATTTTGCTTCTCATCTAAGAAGACTGAAGAAGTTTCTTGGATGAGAAACAAAATGTCTTCCTCAGGGGGAAAAAAACCAAGTCCAATTGCCTTTTGAAAAAGCATCTTTAAGACAATCATCACCTGGATGACTGAGAATTTCCATAGACCAGGAGTATCAAACTGGCGACCCATGGGTCAGATGTGTCACATGCAGGTCACACCCATTGCAGCTCCACAAAGGCAAGAAACATCACGATATGTCATGATGTGTCATGTGACGTGATCAAGATTGACACCTGTGCCATAGCCACAGACATACCTTCAGACATCAGAATAGAAGAAGAAAATTACGGTTAGGTTAAGTTAGGTTTATTAGATTTCTATACCGCCCTTCTCCCGAAGAACTCAGGGTGGTTCACAGCCAGCATAAAAACAGAATTCACAATAGTCATAAATAAATTAAAAACAATATAAAAATCTAATTAAATTTTGGCTAACAATTAAGAATCTTTAAAATCAAATAATAAATGAAAAAACAACACATTAAACATTAGGCCAGCCCTGCGCGATGAAACAATAGGATCTTGAGCTCGCGTCGGAAGGTCCGGAGGTTGGGGAGTGATCGTAACCCTGGAGGAAGCTCGTTCCAGAGGGTAGGTGCACCCACAGAGAAAGCTCTCCCCCTGGGGGTTGCCAGCTGACATTGTTTGGCTGACGGCACCCTGAGGAGACCCTCCCTGTGGGAGCGCACAGGTTGATGGGAGGCTACCGGTGGCAGCAGGCGGTCCCGTAAGTACCCCGGTCCTAAGCCATGAAGCGCTTTAAAGGTGGTTACCAACACCTTGAATTGCACCCGGAAGACCACCGGCAACCAGTGCAGCCTGCGCAGGAGAGGTGTTATATGGGAGCCATGAGTGGCTCCCTCTATCACCCGCACAGCCGTGTTCTGGACCAGTTGAAGCCTCTGGGTCCCTTTCAAGGGGAGCCCCATGTAGAGAGCATTGCAGTAGTCCAGGCGGGAAGTGACGAGGGCATGAGTGACCATGCACAGGGCATCCCGGTCTATGAAGGGGCGCAACTGGCAAATCAGGCGTACCTGATAAAAGGCCCTCCTGGCGACGGCCGTCATGTGGTTTTCTAAATCTAGGAGAACACCCAAGTTGTGAACCCTCTCCATAGGGGCTGCTATGGACAGCTGGCGGCCATGTGATATGGGGCACACAGCTGATTGGTCTGCCGGCAAGGCAGCAAACTGGCGGGACACAGTAGCACGCTGATTGGCTGAGACGCTGACATCTCCTATATAAAAGAGCTGTCAGCGCTGTTGTTGTTGCTTGTTAACTCATTATCCAAGTGTCGGAAGCGAGTCACGGTTGAAGGTTTCTGTCAGTTACTAAATAGTTGTTAATTGTTACCCTGCAACACCTCCGTCATTGTTGTTCTGAGAATGCAACACTGGCGATGGAGGATGGGATTTGCCTGAGGCAGCAGGGCTAACAGAGTCATTAACAGAGTCGTTAAGAGCTATCAGCTGAGCAGATCCACGGTGAAGACAAAGGCGGATCAGTTAAAGCTGCAGAACAGTGTCTAACCAAGCATGGCAACGTTATCAACCTTCACACCCTTTGATCAGACAAAGGAAACCTGGGATTCCTTCTTAGACCGTTTTGCTTGTTTCCTATCTGCTAATGATTATAAGGGGCTACCCAGGGACAGGAAGTTAGCTGTATTCCTGAGTGTCTGTGGACATGATATGTTTGAGAATGCACGAGCTCTTTTGGCACCTCAATCAGTCCAGCTCATGGCTTGGGAGACCCTGTTAGCTGTTTTGAAGAGTCACTATGCCCCACTGCCATCTAGAGTTGCTAGACGCCATGCATTTAGACTTAGATACCAGAAGGAGGGGGAGACCATTGCACAATACATGGCTGCTCTAAGACAAGCCGCCCTGTATTGTGAGTTTAAGGAGCTGGAAGAGATATTGCTGGATCAGTTGATTTGTGGAGTCAGGGACATTCGACTTCAACGCCGTCTGCTTGCTAGAACTGATATAACATTGCAAACGGCCATAGATGAGGCTAGAGCCTCTGAATTATCTAATCAGTTAGCAACAGAAATTAGGAAGCCTTTTAATTCAGCAACAACGGATAAACCATCCTCTGTTCACCAGGAGGAAGTAGAATTGGACCAAGCAAGTGAAGGGGAATGGGAGATCAGCCGCCTTAAAGCCTCCCAGACCAGAAATAATAGGGAACCTGAGGGAAAGAAGACTCAGGGTCTGTGTGGAGTGTGTGGAGGAAACCACAACCGCTCTGCCTGCCGTTTTAAAAATGTTGATTGCAGGCGGTGCAGTAAGAAGGGGCATTTAGCAAGGGTCTGTAGAGCTGTACTCCCTGTAAATGGTAACCCAGCGAGGCCTAACACTCGAGGTTACAGGCCACAGAATAGAATGGAACAGGTGGAAGAGGACTGTTTTACAATTGTGCGCAGCTGGCCTGAGGAAATAGTTGATCAGGCTAACTCCAGTTTGAAAAAGAAGTTGTTTCTCTCAGTGTTAATCGAGGGCAAGATTTGTAAAATAGAGATTGACACAGGATCATCTGTGTCAATCATATCATGGGATACACTTAGGAGGTTAGTGCCTTCGATAGTGAAGAGCAGATTGTTGTCCTGCAGGCTCAGACTGCGCGATTACCAGGGGAATCATATTCCCATTTTAGGTTGTGGAAGATTTAAGGTACAATACAGGAATTTCAGTGGCTGCCTTAAGTTAGTTGTGGTCAATGGCTCGCTGCCCAGCCTGCTAGGCCTAGAGTGGTTCAAGGCTCTGGGGTTGGCAGTAACTGGGATACACGGCACTACGCCAGATCCATTCTCGGATCTGGTTACTGAATTTGCTGACGTATTCAATGACAAGCTAGGAAAATATACCGCGACTCCTATATCATTTAATATGGACCCTAGCATAGCCCCTAGATGCCTTAAGCCACGTCGGGTTCCCTTCGCCCTCCGTCCCAAGGTGGACAAGGAGATCGATAAACTGATAGAGCAGGGAATTTTAGAACCCGTAGAGCAGGCTAGGTGGGAGACACCCATAGTGATTCCGATTAAATCAGATGGCTCTATTCGAATCTGTGCAGATTATAAGGTGACAATCAATCGGGCTCTCCAGACGAATCCCTATCCAGTTCCGGTGGTCCAGCACCTTCTTCATTCCTTGGGCCATGGTTCAATCTTCACAAAGCTCGATATGGCTCAAGCATATCAGCAGTTGGAGGTGGACGATGCAACTGCGGAACCACAGACCATCGTCACACAAAGGGGAGCGTTCAAGTGTCGTCGGCTCCAATTCGACGTGTGCATCGCCCTCGGCATCTTTCAGAGCCTCATGGAGAGACTTTTACTTGGCTTGCTGGGGGTGATACCATATTTTGATGACATATTCGTGTCAGCCATGTCCGAAGCAGAGCTGATTAACCGCCTTTGTATTGTATTGTCTCATTTCCAGCAGAAGGGACTAAAGCTTAAACTGCACAAATGCAAGCTAGGCGTACGACAGGTCGAATTCCTCGGGTTCCTGGTGGACACCAACGGTGTGCACCCATCACCGTCGAAGGTGCGTGCCATCAAGGAGGCTCCTACACCGAAGAATAAAACAGAGCTACAGGCTTTCTTGGGCATACTGAACTTTTATAACGTATTTTTGCCCCACAAATCTACCGTTGCGGAGCCGCTCCACTGACTCCTGAGATCCCATATGCCGTGGGCCTGAGGACAGAAGGAGGCCTGGGCATTTCATGCTGTTAAGGACTTACTGTTGTCCACCCAGGTATTGGTGCAATACGACGCCAACTTACCTCTCACATTGGCCTGTGACGCTTCTCCATACGGGGTGTGGGCTGTCTTGAGTCATAGGCTGCCTAATGGTTCAGAAGCCCCCATTGCCTATTTTTCCAGAACTCTTTCATCCACGGAACGGAACTACGGTCACATTGACAAGGAAGCTTTGGCGGCCATGGCTGGCGTGAAACGTTTCCATGACTATTTGTATGGCCGCTCGTTTGACTTGATCACGGACCACAAGCCATTGTTGGGTATCCTGGCCAGCGATCGCCAGACTCCGGGTATCCTGTCTCCCAGAATGACTCGTTGGGTTGTTTTCCTGGCTGCTTACAAGTACAGATGGTCCATCAGGCTGGCAAAGCCATGGGTCATGCCGATGCTCTGAGCCGGTGTCCCCTGCCTGTTGAGGTCAAGGACCCAGCTCCTGCGTCCTCCGTCCTTCTCCGACTGGCAGCTGTTACTGCTGCAGATGTGGCTAGGCTCACTTCCAGGGATTGCACTCTCCGCCAGATCTGTGACTGGGTGAAAAGGGGTTGGCCCCAGGGAAAGCTAGAGCCCGAATTTCAACATTACGGGCTCAAGCAGCACAAGATCTCTATCTTGCGAGGCTGCCTGTTGTGGGGCTCCAGGGTCATAATACCTAAGGAGTTACAGGAGGTGGTGTTGCACACATTGCATGAGGGTCACCCCGGCATAGCCCGAATGAAAGCTTTGGCCCGCAGCTACGTGTGGTGGCCAAAGTTAGATGAAGCTATCGCAGACTGGGTAGCGAGCTGTCAGCGATGCCAAGAGAATATGGCAGATCCACCCACAGCGGCCGTTAGGGAATGGGAGACCCCTAGGGCTCCTTGGTCCTGTATCCACCTGGATTTCGCCGGCCCTTTCCAGGGCCATACATTCATGGTGGTAGTGGATGCATAGTCTAAGTGGGTCGAGGTTGCATCCATGACTTCGACCACTGCTGAGACGATTGTAAAGGCATTGAGGAAGGTGTTCGCCACTCATGGCCTGCCTGATGTGTTGGTGTCAGACAACGGTCCGCAACTAACATCGGCACACTTCCAGACCTTCCTCGCTAGGCTTGGCATTCACCATGTGCTGTCGGCCCCGTTCCATCTGGCCAGCAATGGCCTGGCTGAATGAACCGTCCGATCAGCCAAAGAGGTCCTGGTAAAGTTAGGGCCTGGGGACTGGCATACAAAACTTGCCACGTATCTCCTATCACAGCACTCAACACCTAACCCAATAACTAACCGTAGCCCGGCCAAGCTACTGATGGGCCGTCAGTTGAGAACCACTCTTGATCGTTTGCATCCTGACTACTCGACAGAGAAACCCCCGGACTCCATGGGAGGGGCTAGGATATTCCAATCAGGGGAATGGATTTATGCCCTAAATTTTGGTGGGGACCCCCGATGGCTGCCAGGTAGTTGAGGTAACTGGACCTCATTCATACCGTGTGAAATTGGACGATGGGCGTATTTGGGGGTGGCACATTGATCAAATACAGAAATGCCGTTTACCCTCAGTGGGAGAAATCCCCAATGAGATAGCTACCCCACTGACACCTGCGATGGTAGGCAGTAAGGAGGAAGTTGAGGACATTCCTAGCACAGGGGGGTCTTCCAGTACAAGCGAGGCCACAGAATTACCCCCATGTCAGGGTCAACAGGCTGCAAGCGAGTTTCCTGCAGAAGCAGCCAATCTGCCTCCAGCAGTTACAGAAACTCCGCTGCAAGGTCCACCATCCCAAATTGAAAATGCCGCGCTGCGCAGGTCAGGAAAGAGTCGACACTGCCCGGCATACTTGGCCGATTACGCTTGCACAATCCGGGAGGGAAGGAGTGCTATGGACAGCTGGTGGCCATGTGATATGGGGCACACAGCTGATTGGTCTGCCGGCAAGGCAGCAAACTGGCGGGACACAGTAGCACGCTGATTGGCTGAGACGCTGACGGCTCCTATATAAAAGAGCTATCAGTGCTGTTGTTGTTGTTTGTTAACTCGTTATCCAAGTGTCGGAAGCTACTCACGGTTGAAGGTTTCTGTCAGTTACTAAATAGTTGTTAATTGTTACCCTGCAACGCCTCCATCATTGTTATTCTGAGAATACAACAGGGGCCAATGACTCGGCACCAACAGCCAGCGATGGAACCAGCTGACTGTACCGGGACGCCGGTATCCACAGCCACTCAGTCTAGAAATTTCTCCTAGAAGCACGAAGCTGTAAACACCTAGCCTGAAGATGACGAATGGGATTTCGTCGAAACGTCACCAAGACACTTCCAATTTTATGCGGGAGAAAACCCAAATAACCAAAGACCTACACACACACACACACACACACACACGCAGACACACACACACACACACATATATGTGGCCTAATATTATAATTGAAATCCATGTATCAGAGTTCTAATCTAAAAAAAAAAACAGCCAGAAAGTAGCAATGTAATCCTTTGAGGTAATAGGAATAGGACAATATATCGTTCCTACAATTGTCTCACCGTTGTTGAACTATAATTCACAGCGCAAAAGGCAATAGTTAGAAAGTTGGGGAAATGCTGGGACTTGTAGTTTAATGACTTCTTCAAACCATGCTGGTTCCCCCCACTTGCCTTTTTCTTGTTGCTGTTGCTGTCTGGCTTCCCCATTGATTTTGCTTGTCAGAAGGTCCACAAAAGGTAATCATGTGACACCCCACCCCCCCGGACATGGCAACCATCATAAATATGAACCAGTTTGCCAAGTGTATGAATTTTGATCACCGTGGGGATGCTTCAATAGTCATAAGTGTGAAAAATGGTCATAAGTCACTTTTTTCAATGCCCTAACTTTGAACAATGACATCCATGAAGGAATGAAAATAACTCTAATTCAAATGTTGATCAGTAATTAATATCAACAATCTATGACCCCCTAATCTATCTATCTATCTATCTATCTATCTATCTATCTATCTATCTATCTATCTATCTATCTATCTATCTATCTATCTATCTATAGATTAGATATAGATATAGATATAGATATAGATATAGATATAGATATAGATATAGATATAGATAAAGATATAGATATGGATATGGATATGGATATGGATATGGATATAGATATAGATATAGATACGCCAAATACCACTCACTCTTCACAAAATCTCTAGAACAGTAACCTAAAAACTTGAAATTTGGCATGTATGTTCCCCTTGGCTTCTAGGTGTTTGCTAAGAAAGGATTTTTTGAAATGACCTTCAGATCATTAGTATTTCATATACAGTATTATATTCACATGCTCTGATGCTAAGGAACTACCTCCCCACATGAAAAGAACTCTGTTCCAACTGCCAGTTGCCTTATATTAACAATCTCTGATGCTACCCCTTCACTAAACCAGACAAGGGCATGGCCAGCACGTGACTCATCCGGCCTGCATTCTGAGACATTCCACTCCCCCTTTCCCTCTGTTCCAACTGCCAATTTCCTTATATTAACATGTTCTGATGCTACAGAGTTACACATTTTACATTAAGTTTCAGGCTTTAAGTGTCAATTTATCACACCCGATAAATTAGAGAATTTATAGAGAAGCATGGGTGCCCAGCTAGTATAGTATAAACCAATCCTTCCTATGTTGTATAAGAATTCGTAAGGCCATCCTCTCTGTACAAAAAGCCCCAAGTCTTGCTATCTTGATAGAGTCCACATTCCTGGGATATAGCCAAGCAGAACATATGAGTCCTTAATCCACAATAATTGCTTTGAAGTCATGGTTTTATGTGATAATAATAGGGTAAGGCAATGCCGTGTGAGTTAAAGTTTCAGCTTCTGAATTACATCTCTAAAAGCAAGGTGACTGCAATTAAACATTATTAAGCATTCTTAGAGGTGTTCAATATACAGTAAATGGGATTTTTGACTGTACAGCCTTATTTTAAGATGAAAATGAGTTTCATATTTGTAAGGGAGACGTCCACAGGTTTATAGAGACTATTGAAGGTCAAAGTCAATATTGTTTCCATCAGCTTCCTTCAGTGGTTTATTTAAAAGAAAAGGGTTTAGGAACTCAACTCCCTATCAATGTTTAAAGAGTGACCACCTGATATGTGAGATATATTGATAAATTATTCCTTGTGGTGTCTCAATGTGTGTGTTTTTAACTGATTTCTACATGTTCTGCCCCCTCGCCTCAGTCCAAGCGATGACTTAATTAGCCGGCACTATCAGCTCTGGCAGCAAACTAGCAAGTGTATGCCAAGTGTCTCTATTATCTCCCTTGATGCTGATGAGTCAACAAACAGTACTTCAGCTCTAGTCAAGCAATTGATTTGCCTGCTACGAAGAGGCATAGCAGCCCTCGCTGCTTTTATATCCTGTGGGGTGTGGCTCCATGATTCAGCATTTCCTAGGCCTGCTCCACCCCGCTTCTGTTGTTCCCACCTCTCCTGCCTACGAAACCTAGGGTCCAGCCAGGCCTGATTGCCATCAGCTGGGTCTCAATGCATGGCCTGGGGGGAAAGAATCAGGGGATGGAGGCCTCGATATCTTCTCCACCTGGCCTGCCTCTTTCTCTTGGAGCTGAGCCAGGGAAGCCGGTGCTCCCGAGGTAAGTCCTGATGGCCCTTCCCCCTCACTTTCCAAGTCAATTTCTGTCAGGGGGGCCGGTTTGGGGGGCGCAGACACAACACTATAATAATATTTCATATTCCCACTGCCCTAAGGTAGGTGAGAGTCTATTTAAATTTTTAAACAATCAAATATGTTAGGGTGATGGGAGTTTATGGATCTGGTTGTGTTTTCCATGATTAGCCTTAGTACAACTTCTCCTAAGTCATTGATAACAAAGGTGCAAGAATGTTGGACTTTCTATAGCTGCATTAGGAAGAGCCACAAGGTTAACTTCTGCCATGTTCACTTGGCCAAGCCAGAAGAAATTGAAGGTGGTGGAGAAACTTTTTCACACCACCTCAGAAGTGTTATCTTCACAACGTTCAGTAATAAGATGAACTGAGCAGTATCTTCTCCAGCTGATGAGTCCAAAAACACCCTTATTGCCCGAGCATTATATCTAGGTTCATTGTGGTCTTGCCAGGTTTCTTTTAGCAAGATTGGGGGCAAAGAAATGGTGGTGAGGTGCCATGACATCTTGTGGGTCTAAGAGAAGGGAGATCTAAGAAAACAACAGATACAGTAGTGGCCAAAATTGTGGAAACGTTTTGGGAAAAGTGTATTTTTGAGGTTTGATGGCTAATAATACAGTTCTGGTGTTTTTTTTTTAATTTTAAGATAGTCATATTCCATGCTGGAATGGCCTGGGAATAGCTCAGATCTTAACCCAATTGAAAATCTATGGAGCCGACTAAAGAAACTTGTTAGTCAGAAGAGACCCAGCAATAAAAGCCAGTTAATAGAAGCAATCATTCAATTTTGGTTTCACATTATAACAGCTGCAGAACTAAAAGACTTTGTTCACTCCATGGGAAGATGTTGTAAGGCCATAATTCATGCTAAAGGTTACCCAAGTATTAAGTGATGTGATAATTTTTGTATATCTCAATTTTTCTATGGTGATAATTTTTGTATATCTTGTTTTTTCTGTGTTTCACTTTTCTTCTTTATTCTGTAACTGCTATTCTAATAGCAAATCCTTTATAAAAGTTATTGCATTACATTCTTGATTAAATTATCTTTCCATTGATATATAATTTTATGATACTACTCCCCCCCAAAAAAATGGTGTTATTAGCTAGTTTTTAAAAAATACACTTTTCTCAAAAGGTTCCACAATTTTGAAAATGAGGGTTCTCTTTGATGGAGACAGTTTGTTCCAATATTAGTGCTGCATAACTGCTCTCGGGGATATTTTCCTCTATAGTATAACTGAGCTGGAAGATAAACAGCTCCTCTGCAAAAGAGTTGCACAAACACATAACATTAAGTGTTATGTTAAATGTAACAAACCTAAGATTTCTATAGGTGGACACATTCATTCAACTTCCAGATGGCTACTTAATGGCTCCACAATGAGGAGGCAGAAAGCGCTAAATCTTTGTTACCATCTAATAATCAAGTGGATTGTTACAGTCTAGTTACAGTAGTCGTATTTATAATGATACAGCATTACTGAAATCCTGAATTAGTATAAATGGACCGCAACCTATGAAGGTGTTGTGGTCTGCCAGCAGCCTGCGGAGTTGGCAACGGAGTCAGACAGCAATGAGGCTGAGGAAGAGCATGGGCCAATCCTGTAAGGCTGGGGAAGACCAGGATGAGGGCTCTGTGTCGGAGGCTGAGGTGGGGCCAGGGCCATCGAGGAGTGAGGTGCAGACTCCAGGGCCTCCAGAGACTGACAGTAGTGAGGCAGAGGAACAGGAGGAGCCTGTTCCTAATGCACACATGAGAAGAGCTGCCAGAAGGCAAGAGCAGCTCAAGCAAAGAGGACGACTCAGGAGTAGGGCCAAGAGATGATTGGCCCCTCCCATAAGGCTTAAAAGACCAGCAACGGCGTTTGGGCTTTGCCGGAAAACAACGTTGATAGCTTTGTCATCTTGCATTAATTTTGTATCAATGTCTTCTGAACTTTTGCCAAGAAAGGCCTTTGGCAGTTTGCCTAATTGGACCAAGATTGGTGATAGGACTGAGGAATTTGTGTTGGGAGGAATTTGCTTTAATTTAGTTGAAGTAATCCTCAGCTGTTCGAATAAAGTTTGTTTTTACACTAACTGAGTTTCCTACTACCTACTGGGGCCTGGGTCATAACAGAAGGATAAAAAAAGATGCCCTCCCTTATATGACTTCCAAGATGCTTTCCTAGTTATTATTGGATTGAAACTTACATTGATTAACTGAATAGTTTTAGACACAGCAAGTAATATACATTTCAGAATTGATTGATGAATAATGAATAACTTACTTCTGAACATAAAAAGCAGCTTTGTTTTATTATCTTAGGGGAGGAAAAACATTCTTTCTGCATGAGACTGAAGAGAAAATATCTACCCTAAGTTGAAGCCTGCCACTCAGAGAAAATACTTGAATTAAATACAAGCTTGCCATTTAACGCAGAACCACTTTTTATTTGAAAAGTTTTGAATCAATTCATCTAACTGAGCAGTGATTGACAAAATGTAGCTTTATATAGAATAACAGACAATAATCAGTTATGAGAGGAATACGGTATGATGGAACATCTATGATAAGCCTAACCACAAATCAAGAAAAGTTAAACTTGATGCCAAAGAGTGTGTGTGCATGTGGCAGGTAATATATATCCTCCTGGATCTTAGAGTTTAATAAAATAAGAACAATAGAGAGGAAGTAGTTGATCAGTTGAAAAGGGAAGAGTTGAAGTCAAGATTGAGAAATAGGTTACTGTGGTTGAAGTGATAAAGATTTAGTGTTAAAGTTATGGACAGCTACTACACTAACAGACTGAAAGTATGCAGATAAATAAACAATGCTTACTCCCATTCCCCCAGATTCTTAAATCTTCAATCTATGAGCTCTGCAATTTTCCTTTAAATGACACAGCCTTTCTCTGAATATCAAGAAATAATTTAAGAGTAAGCATGGAATAACAAATCTATTCCATCTGTTCCAGCTCCAAATTTTTAGGCCAAATTATAAACTCTATATGAATGAGGATGGTGGAGATGGTGGCAGAGATGTTGATTTAATTTCTTTATATCCTACTATCTTTTCTCCAAGAGCTCAAGGCAGCTTACATAGCCATCCAGTTTTGTTTGATATATGTTAGTGTCAATGGGTGAAATTTAGACATTTTATAGAATGCCTAGGAAATCTGTAGAATGCCAAAAATGGAATGACAAAATATGAAATGTTTAATATTTCACACAATTCCTAGGCATTCTTTACAATGCCAAATAAAAAATGCCACTCTAGCTTTCCTTCTTGCAACAAGTAGGTCAATAACGGTCTTTTTCTCTTGTTTAAAGAGAAAAGTCCTGCATTTTATTTTGCATTTCTTCTTTCATTATCATATACATCTTTTCAACCCTGACCCTAACCCTAACCCTTTTCAGAATTCTTTTCATACTGTGCCTAAATAGTTCTTGTTAGCCTGCATAATGCCTCAGTATTATATACACAGGAAGGCCTGGAGGAACATTGTCCATGGGGTCGTGATGGGTCGGACACGACTTCGCAACCAACAACAAAGGGAAAGTATATAATTAAAATAACACAGACATTTCATACTTTGCCTAAAAAGTCAGGCATTCTCTACACTGCCAGCTTTACACACATTGCTGGTAACAGATAAACAACAATTCTGTGAAATAGATTGCACAGAATAATCTAGTAAGTAAGTAGTGATTGCAGAAAATCACCTTGTGAGTTTCTATGATTAAAAGTATACTTGAAGCTATATCAGTTTTAGTTTACTATCTTAACTATTATGCCACACTGTTATGCTGTAGGTTGTAAAAACACTTGTACTTATCCAGACACAGAAGACACAAAGAATCAAATGCATTTTTTTTTTTTTTTACAATTTCTAAATTTCATTTTTAGGCAAAAGCTTTTCTCAATGAAGATTTTTCAGTCAACTAGGTAGACTTGTCTGGGAGTTGAATCATATCAATCGGACTTCTTTTTAAAAGTTTAAACACATAATTCTATATGTCCTTCCGTACTACTGCGCCAAGTATTTTTAGTATTAAGTCTCTATATAGCAATAGCAATAGCACTTAGACTTATATACTACTTCAAAGTGCTTTTACAGCCTTCTCTAAGTAGTTTTCATATTGCCCCAAACAAGCTGGGTCCTCATTTTACCCACCTCCACAGAATGGAAGGCTAAATCAACCTTGAGCCAGTGAGAATTGAACTGCCGAACTGTAGCCAGCAGTCAGCAGAAGTAGTTTAAAGTACCGTATTCTAACCACCATGCCACCAAAGCTCATTATATATCCCTATTGTATGTCAGCCATCAAACTGTTCTTCCTATTGGCTACTCCAGTTACTTGGCCTAAATCCACACATGCTGCCACATCCATATATGAATTGCAATAATCTAGAAGACAATGAAAAAAACAAAAATTAGAAATGTTGATTTTGTTTCACTGTTATCTCACTGGTCATCCAGAGTTGTCAGTGCAGATTTCAGCCCTTATTACACACATGGGAAGCTATACATTTTCCATTTTGCCTAAAAAGCAAAACATCTTAAGGCAGCCATATTTTCATAGAATTTCCCAGAGATTTGGGATACAAGCATAGATATTAAAGGACTTAAAATGGTTCTGTATACCAAAATATACTGAGTGTGAGTGTGTATGTGTGTATTCCAGATTCTGCTATGCAAAATATATATCAGTGTAGCAGAAGGTATTATGCACAATCTGCTTCATGTCTTTGTACGACATAAAAATATATTGAATCTTTCTTACTCCTTTCTTACATTTTATAGTATAATAATTTTCAAGCAATTTATGTCTGGCAGAACAACAAAAAATGTTAAATATGCATTTGCATGGGGTAAACATAATCTGCAGTCTTTCATCTTTTTTGCTTTATAATATATAGAAATATAAAACTGATTTTTTTTTTAGAAAAATTGAAAATAATTTTATTATGAATGTTATAATACTGATAATCCCAGTAAAGGCAAAGCATTGTGGGTTTAGGCTAGAAATAAATTGTTGAAGCATTTATGAAAAGGGAAGCAAATACAATTTCCATGCAACTGGTCTTTATTATAAATGTTCTTTATATATAAAAAAGAGCAAGTACAGGAAAACACTGAAATATAGATAGGTTTTTTTCAAAGTCACGTTCTTTAAGTTAGCTACAATTCAGTGATTTATAGAGATAATGCACAGCCCAATATAATTATTGATCAGCGAGGCATGATCTGAACATTAGTTGCATTACAGCAACTAATGAATTAATTGGGCTAGTAAGGTATTGCTTAGGTCCAAATTTTGACTTTGAACAGCAAGAGAGATCCAGAACAGAAATTGTTTTCTGTAATTAGGATCTTGTCCCATGGTTCTTTTTTGAAGATGGCTTCAAAATGATCAGCATTCAGTTGATCCCTGTGAATAATTCCCAAGACAACAACAACAACAAAAATCAGTCACGAAAACTTACTTAAGAAAACAACTCATGCCTGATGAGATTCCCTGGCCATGGAGCTAAGTGTGGCGTATTCTCATTGTCATCAGTTCTCTGAGGTTTGGGGCAAAGGTCCTACACTAATATGGCTCTTTTAAATGGAAATGATAGTATGTCTTATTGATTGTTAATTAACTGAATTATAGTTATTGTTCTGAGATCATTTTATTATGTAGTAATTGTATGGATGTGAAGTGCAGGTCATGCATGGATGGATGGATGGATGGATGGATGGGTTGAACCTAGGAATTTTGGTGTCAAAATTATATGCATTGCCACTTAACTGTGCTCCCTCCCCACTGATGCAGCTATTTTTAGCAGTGTTCATGACAGGGGTGAAATGCTACTGATTTGCACCAGTTCAGGTAAACCAGTAGTAGTAAAAGCTATCAGTTTCGGCAAACCAGTAGTAGAAAAAAGTGACCGGTTCATCCAAACCAGTATTTCTGATAATCAGCTGTGCCGCATGAACTAACGCTACTTTTTTAGAATAATAGAAACTGCGAATCTGAAACTATGAAGTTCCCACTACCACTTTTAACTGTTTGATCTGTTAGAGCAGGTCCTTCCGAATTTTCTTTCTCTGGCCATTAAGCCATAGAGGGTCCTGCCTCTCTTATCAGATGTTTCTCCCAGGGAGTATCTCTTCACCTCATTCCTCAAGGTCATCCATGAGTGCTATATTTTCTTGCTGTATGTGGCTGGTGACTTCTGTAAATCGTGGATCATCCATATCACAATACATTTTAGGAAACCTAAAATTTAGAAGCTGCCAAGAAGCAACAGGAAGGACCCTTAGCAATTACTGTTGAAGAGCCAAAGGTACCAAAATGTCTGATGAGATGTACCTTTCTCAAGCTATTACTCCAAATAAAATATGTCCCTATGGTAGATAGATATGACACAAATACCCATGGAGCAGCCCATTCTTTTGCAACAAATGCTGATTTGGCATAAAAGAGGGACAAAAGGAACATGTTAAACCCCTGAAAGCCTTTGGAAACTTGAACATATCTATTTTATATTTTGCAGCAGATCCTCTCCAATAAAAACAAAACATAGCTTTCAGCCCAAAGACATGCACATTCGGATGAAGTAATTGGTAATCTTCATCTCAAGTCACTGGAAAGACTTGAAGAAATGCAGAGGGAGAAAAAAGCCAATTTCATGTTTTTTTATAATTTTTGTTTTTAATTGTACACTGTGCAGAATCACTCTGAGAGTGAGAAGGACAATCTCTAAATTTTGACAGATAAATAAATAAGAAATATGAATATCAAAGGAATATCCCACTAAGGAGAATTTATTCCTCTTAGAATTTAGAGAGCAGCATATACCCACTAACACTGCAATCATAACACTATATTGATTTTCTCTCTACTGTAATGCATAGCAAAACACGTGGCTAAATATATTTTCTATCAGCAGTATAGTTAGCGCACGAGAGGACATTGAAAGATTATATTCTATGTGTTAAGTTCGGGCAATGAAGAGGCAGGAGACGATACAAGTGACAACAGCTCTTTGGTTTATTGTGATCCCAGCAAAAACAACAGGCAAAGATCCCTCTTTAAATAGTAATTTGGCTGAGGCACCAGCCAATCAGCAACGTGCATTTTCCCGCCCAAATTTCCCTCCTAAAATTCAAATACATTACACTATGTATTTCAATTGTTAACAGAAGCAGCCACGTGGACTCTAGGTACCTGTTTAACATTGTGGCACCATGCAGTGTGCTTAACTATCAAGAGGAACTTCATTCCCCAGAGGAGTGGTTGGTAGAAGAGCAGCTTATGTTGTAACTCTGGAAGACTTTCGCTATAATTACCATGCTATACAATTTGGTTACTTCCTTGAAGAGCTGTGAAATGTCCCCTTTTCCTTGACCACAACTCTACAGAAAGAAGTGACTAGTTGACATGCTAATGGGAATTCTTGGCCCTTTTGAATGGGATGCTTGGCCATGCTAATATAAACTTTTGATGCAAGCTACATTTTCATGGATACCAGTAATCAATAAAACATACTATTTCTTAAAATGCTTTGCAAGGAGCCATGATAGCGCAGTGGTTTGAATGCAGTATTGCAGGCTAATTCTGCCGACTGCCAAGGGTTAGATCCTGACTAGGCTCAAGGTTGACTCAGCCTTCCATTCTTCCGAGGTGGGCAAAATAAGGACCCAGATTGTTGGGAGCGATATGCTGACTCTGTAAACTCCATAGAGAGGGCTGTAAAGCATTGTGAAGTAGTATATAAGTCTGTGCTATTGCTAAGGCAAGTTCATGAGTGATTGCCTGGAAGATTAGAATTAAAAGAGATAGCCACAATACCTGTGAGCTACAGGAAAACTCCAGATCAGTACATTATAGTCTCCTGTGAAATATGCATGACAGAATTCATTAATAATATTTGCATTACAGTTGCTTGATAATGAGATAGAGGATTGTATAACTTTGATATAAAATGAGAGTTTTCCAAAGTCGCTTAATGGGCGACATATAGAAAGCAGGAGACTGTGAGTTCAAGTTCTGTCTTAACTATGAAAGCCAGCTGGGAGACCTTGGGCCAATCACTCTTTTTCAGCCAAATCTACCTCACAGAGTTGGTGTTGTAGGGAAAAGCGGATGAGGAAGATGTGCTGGATATGTTCACTGCCTTGAGTTATTTGTAAACATAATAAAGGCAGGATATAAATAAATAAACTTAATAAATATATAAATACAGGTAGTCCTCGAGTTACAAAAGTTCACTGAGTGATCTTTCAAAGTTACAACGGCACTGGAAAAAGTGACTTATGATCATTTTTTCACACTTACAACCAGGTTATTACCTTATTGCAGTGATTCACTTTAACATCTGTGGCAAGAAAGGTCATAAAATGGAGCAAAAATCACTCAAATGAATTCGCTTAGCAACAGAAGTGTTAGGCTCAAAAGCTGAGGACCACTTGTAAAATGTTATTGCATAACCATTTTCAAGCAATTGCTATCCATCAGGTAATAAAACTACATGAAAAAAAAAGAAAGAAATGAGCTAAAATAACAATCATTGAAACAAGAGCCAAGCAATAATCCCAAATAAAATGAGCAGATTCAATTCAAAATAGCAGGACTAAGACCCTGGTCAAATAAAGAATTTAGGAATCCAATGAGTGCAATGCTCTGGGGATATAAATGCCAGAGTTTTAAAGCCCCCACAGCTGTTATTCCCCATTGTGATTTGCTATATTTCAGATATGGAGGTTGGGGGGGAGAGAAATCTTTTTTCATAATAACCTCTTCCCGCTCCTGCCCCCTTTTTAAAAATGTTACATCAAAACAAATCCCAGCAGGTAGCAACATTTGGCTGGCCTCACCTGGGCACAGATCCTAAGGAAAGCTAAGACCATATCTACCCATAGAGATATGCACACACACACGCATGCACATATTCTAAAAGAAATAGTGGCACATTCATTTGATGTTGTGGCCGAGTAAACCATATGGACATGTCCATGAAGTCTCTGAAAGTTGAACTTTTGTTTGAAGGAGATTTTTAAGACATGGTAGGGAGTTAAACTTCCAAGACAAAGCGAACCAATGGCATTAAGTTCTGTTTGATTAGAGCCAGGTGTCTCTTCCTAAAATATGTGCTCTGTGAACATTGAGTAAAAATAGAGCTTACCTAGAAGACAAGGATGGCTGCTTGCCCAAGCATGCATTTTTCAAGTCTCTCTGTCCTCCCCCTTGTTAAGCTAGAGAAAGACAAAGGACAAATCTCCAATCTCAGAATTTTATGAAGATTCAGCATTTTTCTTGATCAATCATTTAATGAAACTGAGAAGTTTCATAATTTATGGAGCACATTTTATTTTTCCCTTTCACATATTCTCTTTCTTCTTTCTCCATAGGTATTTTAAGACCTTACTGAATAAATATTAAATGCTATTTCCTGACAGATGTTTAATAAAAGGCTAAAATATAACAGCTAAAAGGAAGTAACTGAAGATTGACTAGATGGTCATTTTTTTGAAATTCACCTTATATTCTACATTATTATCATTCTTCCTACCGCAAGAAAAGCATCCAAATGTAAAAATGTAGACTGGATGTTGTAAATAACTCTTAATATTACAAATAAGTGCGATACACCTCAGAAGCATTAAGGCTTAGACAAACATTTTGAGGTTCATCCAACATCAGCTAAAGGCACAGAATGTATTCCTATCACAATTGCGGCTGAAGAGTCCCCTTCTGGGATGGGATGTGCCTCTCTTGTTTCAGGTTTCAAACTCTCTCACACACAGTTGCTAGGTGAAAATAGCAATTTACTCAAGGTTGAGTAGAAAATCAACATTGTTTTGTTTAACAGAATCTCCAGGAAAGAAAACTTGCATGGATAGTTTTGCTTTCAGAAGGAATGCACCGTAGTCCAAATCCAATCCAAACTTCAGACAGCTAAGTCAGGTTCATCAGCCAGTACAAATGGCAGAATTTTAGGATACAAGCAAAATTTATAGGAACAACACATCAGTGTTGTTCCCAACAGGGAAACACAGGTTGGGGCTGCCACTTACATCAGGTTTCAGCCAGCTGTCTTTAATTTTAATTAAGTGAGTTACTCCTTGCTTGGCAAGGAATCTCATTGAGCATGTTTGTTCTGCTGTCTGCTCTACTCTTGAGTCCAAGTGCTTGAAAGCCATAGATCATCATCTGACTTCTCCAGATGTTTTGATGCTGCCTATATTTGATTAGCTTTTGGTGATTCCTGGCTTGGTGTCTCTTGAGTTTGACATTCCAACTGGAGCAACTTCATCAGAATCTCAGTCCTAGGTCATGATGACACCTAAAACTTGTAATTCAATTCAGTGAATGAATATAGCACGTTTCTTAAAATAATCTTTCTCGCCTGTAATATTTTCACACTCAATCCTATTTACAAATGGTATAATTTCCAGCCCTTTTGTCATTGTCAGCTCCTTCAGCATATTAAGTGCAGCCATCGATCACCAAAAAGTTAGCCACCTATAATATAAAAACACTATCTCTTTTTATTCATGAACAGTTGCTTGTTATGTTATTATTCTTTGATAATATGCTCATTTTGTTTACAGTATTTAAATTAAGTAATCCCCTTCAAGTTCTGCTATGATGCTTCATCATGATTGGGGAGACCTTTTCTGGGGAGGGATGAGCAGACAACATACAAGGCAGATATAATGTCTACTGTAATCTATTAGTGTCATGCTCCCATTGGAGCCTGAATCTGCAGAAGAAGATGAGCCAGAACTGGAACCGACAGAGATCAAGGGGGCAGCTTCATTGGCTTTGGAGAAAAATGGAGAGGAGCAGGCCCAGTCAGGCCAGGGCCTTTCAGGATTGGGATGGCTTGTAGACAGGGTGGAAGTGGGGCAGGATGACCAAGAGAGGCTAAGCAGTGAACATGAGAGATAGAGCTCAGGTGATAAGCAAGGACTACTCCCTCCTGATCTTCAAACATGGAGAGTGGAGAGAAGGCGAGAACAGCACAGACTGACCTGACTATTCAGGAGGAGAGTGCCCCATGCCTCTTCACAAGGCACACCTGGGGACTGAGACTTAAGGAGATGCTATGGGGAGGGGCATTTTGTCAGGAACAAATTCTGAATTCATGGCCTGTTGAGTGCCAACATTTGAACTTTCCTGGATTCCTTGCATTCTTCCTGTATTTCTGGATTACTTGCCTTGCTTCTTTGCTTCCTGGACTCCTTGATTTGCCCTGTTGGATTTCTTGCTTTGCAGCCGTGGTACTCACAGTGTTAGGCTGGACTATTTGCAGCCAGAGGCTGCTTGAGGGGTGTGTGTGTGTGTGTGTGTGTGTGTGTGTGTGATCACTTGCTCTGGGACTTGCTAGAAATGTGAAAGCACTTGGGGAAATTTGAAGCAATAAAGGGGCGGTTTGATCTGCCAGCTGCCTGTGTGCCATGCCCCGGGTCATCACAGTTAGCAAGAGTCATCCTAGACTTGATGACATATTGTATAATCAAACAAATAAGTGATTTGTTTGTATAAGAATATAAATTATTTTGATAAACATTCATATGATGTCCCTGCAAAAAAAAAAGGGGGGAGGAGCAAAGCCCAATTTTTCCTATTTATTTATTTATTTTTATTTATTTAAAGAAATTTATATTGCCACCTATTCGCACATGGTGACTCAATATATTACAATAATATAAAAACCTCATATAAAAAATAATAAAACTAATAAAAGAGAGAATCATATAATAAAATAACCTCCCACCCTCTACCCTGGTGACAGCAAATCACACGAGCCATTTAATAGGCTCCATCCTGCTCTGCATTCCCCAGGCCCGCAGACAGAACCATGTCTTCAGCGCCTTCTGAAAGAGTGTTAGAGTGGGTGCCATTCTAATCACTGGGAGAATCATATTCCAGAGAGAGAGAGCACCACAGAGAAGACCTTTCTTCTGGGTCCCACCAGGTTTATCCTCCCTAGAGGATGGGACCCACAACATTCCTTGCCTCCCTGCTCTGGCAGGTTGGGTAGATGTGACCAGCAAGAGACAGTCCCTCAGATAACCTGGTCCCAAGCCATGAAGGGCTTTAATGGTGACAACCAGCACCTTGAATTGCACCTGGAAGCAAATTGGTAACCAATGCAGCTCCCGCAGGAGAGGTGATACATGTGTACACAAGGTCTGTACAAACTATGTAGGCCACTGCACTTTGCACCAACTGGAGCTTCTGGATGTGCAGCCTTTGCATGTGCATGTGCATGTGTAGCACATTGCAATAGTTAAGACAGGAAGTGACTAGGGCATGAGTGACCGTGAGTAGGGATTGTTGGTCCAGGAAAGGGCATAACTAGTGCAAAAGTCGCAGTTGCACAAAGATCCTCCTGGCTATGACCACCACAAGCTCTTTGAGCAGGAGTTGTGAGCAGGAGTCCAGGAGAACCCCCAGATTATGCACAGAGTCTGTTTGGGGTAGTGCCACCCCATCCAAGACCAAAGGTGGCAATTCTCCATGGGCCAAAGAACTCCAAACCCAGAGCTACTCAGTCTTGCCAGGGTTTAATTTCAACCCATTGCTTCCCATCCAGCCCCTAATAACATCCAGGCACTGTGAGAGGGAGCACACGGCATCGCTTAACTCACCACAGGCTAAGACATACTGTTTAATATCACCAACATATTGGTGATACTCAGTCCATGGTGATGGATGATCTTACCCAGAGACTTCATATAAATGTTGAACAGGAGTGGAGAGAGTAGTGGATAAGGGCTGGATCTCTCCCCTCCTATCAACACTGACTGATAGCAGCTGCAGAGGAAGGAAGTGAACCAGGATAGCACAGGGACTCCCACTAACAGTTTTTCTTTGCACCCAAAAAAGAGAACAAGAGTAAAATTTTGTTTCTACTGTTCCTTACTGTCACTCTACAACCTTGGCTTTCCCTCTCTCTAGCTGGTCAGCTACTTGATCATCAAACAATTATAAATAAGTCACCTTTTCATTAACTCTGCAGTATGGAGATACAGCCATTTTGTTTTTACTTCTCACATATTTAGCATTTTGGCTTCATTTTGATTCTTCGGTCTTCTTAAATAAACTGTAAACCTTTGATTTGAACAACAATATTGAAGAACAGACTATTGTGGAGTATAGCTACAAAAAAAAACTTACATGCAGGGGGAAAATGCAGTGATGCAATAAAGATAAAATGCAATTGAGATGTTATATATCACCATGGAGAATGACATTTTGTTACATGTATTCTTATAATCCAACCAAAGGATATATTCAGGCAATTTGCTGCCCCTAGGCTGCACTCAATGATAAGTTTTTGAGCAATAACAGTCCTTTTACTTGTACAATTGTATACAAGACAGTCCTATTCATTGAAATAAACTGTTAAAACAAAATAGAGAAAAACAAGGAATTTGAAGGAAAAACAAGCACATTAAATACAAAAGAGAAAGTTCTTCATACTTTTTATTGGAATCAGGAAAGCTTATTGTTTCTTTATTTTACCTCAAACATTTTTTTTAAAAAAAATACCATCTTGCCAATAGAAAAGCCTTGCAAGGATACTGTAAAAAAAAAATATCAAGAATAAAATGCACTGAACTCACAACACTGTATAACTCACTACCAGAATAAATTAAAATCATTCTTGAAACAGTGAACTACAGTAGTTTTAATCAGAAAAATCTAAGAATATTACAAAGATAAACATACATGATATAGAAATGTAAAAGGATTAAAAAAACGGAAAGAGTCAAGAGACAAAAGAGTCACTGTGTAAAGATAGATTGATGATAGATGACAGATAGATAGATAGATAGATAGATAGATAGATAGATAGATAGATAGATAGATAGATAGATAGATAGATAGATAGATAGATAGATAGATAGATAGATAGATAGATAGATGAATGGATGATAGATAGATAGATAGATAGATAGATAGATAGATAGATAGATAGATAGAAGAAGATAGATAGATAGACGATAGACGATAGACGATAGATAGATAGATAGATAGATAGATAGATAGATAGATAGATAGATAGATAGATAGATAGATAGATGGATGGATGGATGGATGGATGGATGGATGGATGGATGGATGGATGGATGGACGGACGGACAGACAGACAGACAGACAGACAGACAGATAGAATTACATCAATGCCTATTTATTGAATGCATTTTTATGGAGAGTATTCCTGATTTACTAGAATGCTTCAGAAAATGTTCTGCATAACTACATATGAAAGAAACTGGGGTGGGTTTCTGATGAACTCATAGTCCAGGAATGAATATAGGCAAAAGCATAATGTGGATCTAAATTGTGACAATTTCAAACTAGGATTGCAAATTTGGTTCCACATTAGAAAACAGGAGCTACTGGATATGGTACATTACTTTCTCACAAAAAGTACAATTCGTAGCTCTACTCACTAAAGTAGCCATTCTACTTTACATGTGCATTTCTAACTTTCTTTAAAGGGAGCTTCCCTTTTGGTAAATTAGATTGGAAAGCCAGAAACATCCGAGAAAACGATAACGGCAAATCACTTCCCTGCTGTTGTGAAAATAAAAACTACATGGATTTGACCATGAAATTACTTTTATGTTTGCAACATATATGGTCAACTGATTACAGTAATCTGTGAATGTGGGTCCCCAAAATCAGCCTATTTCTATGCAACCATAACTTTACAAATCTGACTTTAAGTTTGTTTAAGGAGAGCGTAATCTATGATTAGCCATTTCATTAATCAGGAATACTTGCCGTACTTTAGCTGAAAGTCAATACCAAACTTCTTTTTGCGTCAAAAAACTGTAGGATTGCTCCCCAAAATTCTCTCTGGCCATCACTGTTTTTCTTTTTTTAAATGCCTCCGGTGTCTGCAAAATGTATCCCAATTTATATATGTGATCTTCTGTTTATCTAGTAGATTCTGACATTTTCCAAACAGATATTTAACCTTCTGGCAAAAACAATAGCTCTCTGTCATGCAAACATGTTGTCCAGAAGCTCTTGATAGTTATCGCTTTTATAGGAAATATTTTCCATTTTGTGTATTACCTTTTTTTATTCTCGAGGAATGATGAAATGTTATCTGCTTTTATGATAGATTAGTAGGATCATAAATAAGAATTTTTATCCTGATTCCATTAGAAGATTGCAGACCCTGACTGCTAGGGAAAAAAACCCAGACAGTGTAGAACAGGAAGTGCGCATGTCACAGCACCCAAAGCACTTTTTAATGTGAGCATATTCACAGAGTGCATGATTGGGAAAAATTGCTACATACAATACATGGGGCAATAGGTCTACATACTGTATAGAACCCTCTGGCTGTAAATGCATAAGGAAATGGACCCAAATCATTTGCAAAGATAAATGGTCTACAGCTGTCTTTTTAGAAATTGGAGATTTACGCAGCATTTCAGAAAGGTCTTTCGATTTGGACTTTCCGCTGACTCGCACACTAGATAAAAGTGATGATCACCAAAGGATAAAAATTAATGAATTAATTCAATCATTCAGCCCTAAATATAATCAGGGACCAGGTCTACTTTGAAGAAATAAGTGCAACTGTGAACAATGCAATTTGGAAGGGTTTCCTTCGGTGTGGAAAATGTGTCTCGAATTGTCATTAAGAAAATGATTCTATTTTAATTAAAGAAACAGAAGCAGTTTCACTGGGGCTGAGTGCAAATTTCATTCCATTCATTTTGCAAGCTCCCTTATAAACAAGCAGGAAGGAGCATGAGACGAAAGGCTTTCTAAACTGGAAGAACTCCATGTACGGATAAATGGATAAATGGATAGAGAGGATGCTGACTGATTCAGACTCAGTTTACTTGGGTTTGATTTTTCTAACGTGCAGAATTAGGCTGCCTCTGACTTGCTTTCTGATTCATTCCACAAACAGTTGCGTAGTACCTGGGAAGAGCTGTACTGGTATAGGCTGATTGGAGTATCATCAATTTAATATTTTGTATATTACAGCAGAAAATAATATTCTACTTCCCCAACGTTTCCAGCTTTGCAGACCGGCAAGGGTGGGGGAGGGGATGATTCTGCGCGAGCAGCCGGCAAGTGCGCCACAGCTCTATTTGCATGAGCGGTATGCATGCACACCTGCCACTCATGTAAATGGAGCATGTATGCCTAGTCTCGCCTTTTGCTTGTGCAAGTGAGGATGTCGGTTCCTTGGTGCTCTCTGAGCTTGCTTGTTTTCTGGCAGATGTTTCATTACCCTAACTAGATAACATCATCAGTGCTGCTAAGGAATGCTGTTTGCTGTCAGTTTATATTTATTATTTATTTATTTATTTATTTATTTATTTATTCAAATTTATATACCGCCCTATCTCCCGAAGGACTCAGGGCGGTTCACAGGCACATAAAACATGTATATACAATTAAAATAACTATTAAAAAACTTATTCTAATGCCAAATGTTAAAAATATAAATATCAATCTTAAAACCAAATTTAAAACCCCTATAAATTTAAAATCTACGAATTTAAAATCTAAGCCAGTCCTGCACAGATGAGTAAATGCGTCTTGAGCTCGCGACGGAAGGTTCGGAGGTCCGGAAGTTGACGGAGTCCTGGGAGGAGTTCGTTCCAGAGGGTGGGAGCCCCCACAGAGAAGGCCCTTCCCCTGGGCGTCGCCAGACAACACTGCCTAGCTGACGGCACCCTGAGGAGTCCCTCTCTGTGAGAGCGCACGGGTCGGTGAGAGGTATTTGGTAGCAATAGGCGGTCCCGTAGATAACCCGGCCCTATGCCATGGAGCGCATATTATATTATGGCATCTTGCCTAACTCAGGGGTAAAATCTAAAAATTTTCCCTACCGGTTCTGTGGGCATGGCTTAATTGGTGGGTGTGGCTTGGTGGTCAGATGACTGGGTGGGCATGGCCAATAACAATAAATAATATAAATAATATAAATAAGGTATACAAAACAATAAGAGGTACCAAAAACCAACTTTCACACTTTACACACACACAATACAACATAACTGACTCACACACAATATAAAAGCAGCTGCACTTCACCCAAAATGGCCCCTGCAACAAGCGGGAACCTCACACTTTCACACTTTACACACACACAACACAACTGACTCACACACACGCACACAATGCCACATACAGCTTTGTGAGATTTTGTGTGTTTGTGTAGTTAGAGTGAAACACTACAGAAACACACCAAATCTCAGAAAGCTGCACACATATTTTATTTTATTATTTTTATTTATTTTTTTAGATCAGGGGGTCTCCAACCTTAGTAACTTAGTTTGTGGACTTTAACTCCCAGAGTTCCTCATTCAGGAAAGCAGGAAGTCAAAGCAAACTGTAATCAGTAGCTGAAGAAAAGCATGCCGTTGAAGAGCAGTAATTATAGGTAAGTGAAGAGGGGGAAATGGCTGGGCATGGGTGGGGGCTCTTGTAAGTGGGGGCTGTTAAAAAGTGAGTTTAAAAGCCTATGAGGATCAGGAAACTCCTCTGGGATTGCCAGAGGAGGCTTTTAATACCTCTTTTTTTCTCCTTTTTTCCCCCCACTTCGGCTGAAGAGGGTTTTTTAAAAAAAAACTTTTAAAGGGTTTTGATGATCTCTGCTCAGCCCCGCAATCATGAGTGGGGTTTTTTTTTTACTTTTAAAGTCATGTTTTCGGCTTTAAAAACTTTTAAAAGTAAAAAAAAAACTCGGCTGATGGTGTGGCTCAGTAGAGACAGGGGCGGGGCCAGGGATTTTTGCTACTGTTCCTCCGAACCAGCCGCCATCGCTACCGGATTTCACGAGCCGGTTCGAACCAGGAGCATTTCACCCCTGGCCTAACTGTGTGACTGGGGACAGTCTTAGGGATTTTTCATTTGGGCTGTTTACTAATGGCTCTTTGGCAGTTTCTTGATTGGAGTATTGCTTACTTGATTGTTGGTCTAAATTTGACCTTGGAGTTACTCTATGCCAGGGGAATAGAATAGAATAGAATAGAATAGAATAGAATAGAATAGAATAGAATAGAATAGAATAGAATAGAATAGAATAGAATAGAATAGAATTTTATTGGCCAAGTGTGATTGGATACACAAGGAATTTTTCTTGGTGCATATGCTCTCAGTGTACATAAAAGAAAAGTTACGTTCATCAAGGTACAACCTTTACAACACAATTGATGGTCAATATATCAATATAAATCATAAGGATTGCCAGCAACAAGTTATAGTCATACAGTCATAAGTGGAAAGAAATTGGTGATGGGAACTATGAGAAGATTAATAGTAGTGCAGATTCAGTAAATAGTTTGACAGTATTGATGGAATTATTTGTTTAGCAGAGTGATGGCCTTCGGGAAAAAACTGTTTCTAGTTGTTCTGGTGTGCAGTGCTCTATAGCGTCATTTTGAGGGTAGGAGTTGAAACAGTTTATGTCCAGGATGTGAGGGATCTGTAAATATTTTCACAGCCCTCTTCTTGATTCGTGCAGTATACAGGTCCTCAATGGAAGGCAGGTTGGTAGCAATTATTTTTTCTGCAGTTCTAATTATCCTCTGAAGTCTGTGTCTTTCTTGTTGGGTTGCAAACCCAACAAAAACAACAAAAACAAGGTTATCAAACTCAAGGCCCAGGGGATGGATCCAGCCAATGGGGTGTTTAGATATGGCCTGCAGGGCCACCCTGGAAACAGCAAAGGACAGGCCCGCTGTGCCTCTGCCAGCAAAAGCAGAACTTTTGGTGACAGAGGGTTGTAGGAGGCCGTCGCAGCTGAAAACAGAACTCAGGAGTCCGTTTTCACTGGCATGAGTGAAGTTGAGCTGGCCACCCACCCTGGCCATGCCCCCCACCACATCCTGAGGTCAAACACAACCCTCAATGAAATCGAATTTGACACCCTTGATCTATGCTGATCTGAGTGCTGATTACTGATGGAGAGATGTTGGAATCTTTTTCCTCTTTTGGACTTGTTGATTGTCTCTTTTGCATAGTCTATAGATGTTGTTAATGTCTAGGTATCTATCGATGGTTGATTTGTCAGAGTATCAAGTGAGGATGTGAGTGCGCGCTTGATGGCAGTTTCTGTGGCCTGGTTGCAATCCCCTCACAGTCCACTAATGAGCTGCATCCCACAGGTTGGGGATCCCTGCTCTACTCAAGGAACTACTGAAAAGGAAACCATACACCCCAACCACACTGGCAGGGCAAACTACTGCATGTAAACAGGGACAAAATCCCATACTCATTAGCACTGATTATGTTATTTAGCTGGGTAATATTTATAAGCAAACAAGAAAGCTCAGAAAGCACCAAGGGCTCCACAGATATAGAACTGACAACAATTGCCCATTATGGAAAAAGAGGTAGTCACACATAACTTTCAGAGGTAGTATTCAGCCAGTTCTGACCGGTTCAGGCAAATCAGTAGTGTAAATTGTGGGTGTCATGTGTGGGCCCGCCCAGCTCTGTGCCTTCCTATTTAGGCAGGTTTTTGAGGCCGGGCGCATGCACAGAAGGCACCCATGCACAAAGTGAGCATGCACACATGCGGTGAAAGAGTGGTAACAAAATGTAAAACCCACTGCTGATAACTTTTCAAAATAGGAAGTTATGATGTTTGTGTTAACTAGACCTGAAAGAAGGAGTCATAAAAATATTACATGTTAAGTTAAAAGATCACATAGCAACAGAAATTAATCTTGGAATATAGCCTTGTATTCACTTATCAGGGACTGCAACAGAATGTGGCAAACAGAATTTGAGAAAAACAATCTTGCTCAAGCAGAAATATATTCTTCCTTTCTTAAAATAGGTTTGGAATTATTATATCATGATTTTTTTCCAGTGCAGCCCTTAACCTAAATATCATTCAAGGAAGAGAAGCGTGAGTATGACAATAAATTAGGATCAGTAAATTACTGTGCAAACAAAACTATAAGATCAGTGATGGGTTTCACATTTTTTTACTACTAGTTCTGTGGGTGTGACTTGATGGGCATGGCATGGCTTGGTGGGCATGGCAGGAGAAGGATACTGCAAAATCCCCATTCCCTCCCCATTCCTGGGGAAGGTTACTTCAAAATCAAAATTTCCTCGCCACCCCACTAACCTGCTCTGGGAAGGAATCAAACTCCCCCCTCTTCATTTTCTCAAATAAAATATTACTCATAAGAAAAGGCTCCCAGAAAAGCAAGGAAAAATCAAGCTGCTAACAAAGGAACCTGCCTGAGGCTCATTCCACATTCCTGCCAGTTGCATAAAGGAAACTTTGTAAGAAGAAAACAGCTACAGGTGCTTAGAGATAATTTATTTATTTATTTATTTATTTATTTCTCAAACACAATAATATATATAAGTATAAGCATGAAATAACCATACAAATTGGATACAACCATAGGGAACATTAGGACAGGAACGGTAGGCACGCTGGTGCTCTTATGCACGCCCCTTATAAGTGGAAGCCAGAAGTTCGGCTCCATTTACAAGCAGGCAGAAAACTCATTCAAGACAGGATATTTCACAATAGAAATCGCCCAAACCATTTTAGAAACACAAAGCCCATGTTGCACAAACCCCAAAACTTCAAAAACACAGAACCATATAAGAATCCCTCCTCTTATCCAGTTTGTTGTTCAGCTGATCCAGAAACAAACTGCTGAATGTCACTTCCCTTCTGCAAGTAAAAAACTGCTTCCAGCAGTTGCTTCTTGGCTTGTCAATTTAAAGCGACAGCACCTTGTGTTTTCTCTTCTTCTTCTTTGCCAAGCGATCTCCTGTTCCTTCTAGCTGATCAGTTGGGAAGCGTCTTGGCTTGTCAATTTAAAGTGACAGTGTCCTGTTTTTCCCCCCCTCTTCTTTGTAAAGCAATCTCCCTGCTGAAAAGCAAGCCCTGATTTTTTCCTTCAGCTGGGAGACTGGGAGGCAGCGAATACATTGGGGGCGGGGTCAGGCAGAGGTGGTATTTAACCATTCTCCAAACTACTCAAAATTTCCACTACCGGTTCGCAAGAACCGGTCATAACTGGCTGAAACCAGTGGTGGGATTCAGCCAGTTCGCACCACTTCGAGAGAACCGGTTGTTAACTTTATGAGCAGTTTGGTGAACTGGTTGTTGGAAGAAATCATTAGGGCAGAGAACCGGTTGTTAAATTAATTGAATCCCACTGCTGGCTGAAACCCACCTCTATATAAGATATGGAAATTAAAGAAAAACATTTAAATAAATATTATGACTATCCTAAAAACAATGTAAAAATCCATCTTGAAAAAGTAGAACTTAACTCTTTTTCTACAGTCAGAGAGTGGGGCTATATGGGACCTCCAGAGGTATGATTTCTTGAGAACTTACTTTTACTCTGAAGAAATGCATGATCTCTCAAGTTGATGTTTCTAATTAGATTACAACATTTCTTCAGAATAAATGCTTTAACAATTTATAATAACCTAAGATCCCTAACATTATTATAATCTATTAAACGAAGAATTGATGTTGTAGGTGCAAAAGAGAAGAAGATGATGGGGAAAATGGGGAAGAAAAAGATCAGAAAGAAAAAGTTCTCTATGTTGGAAGAAATGTGCTGCTTAGTTCTATTAAATGAAAAGGGAGAAGCATATTGTAGCATTTTACCTAGAAATCCAAGGGCAATTTTAGAAACACAAAGCCCATGTTGCACAAACCCCAAAACTTCAAAAACACAGAACCATATAAGAATCCCTCCTCTTAACCAGTTTGTTGTTCAGCTGATCCAGAAACAAACTGCTGAATGTCACTTCCCTTCTGCAAGTAAAAAACTGCTTCCAGCAGTTGCTTCTTGGCTTGTCAATTTAAAGCGACAGCACCTTGTGTTTTCTCTTCTTCTTCTTTGCCAAGCGATCTCCTGTTCCTTCTAGCTGATCAGTTGGGAGGCTTCTTGGCTTGTCAATTTAAAGTGACAGTGTCCTGTTTTTTCCCCCCTCTTCTTTGTAAAGCAATCTCCCTGCTGAAAAGCAAGCCCTGATTTTTTCCTTCAGCTGGGAGACTGGGAGGCAGCGAATACTTTGGGGGCGGGGTCAGGCAGAGGTGGTATTTAACCGTTCTCCGAACTACTCAAAATTTCCACTACCGGTTCACAAGAACCGGTCATAACTGGCTAAAACCAGTGGTGGGATTCAGCCAGTTCGCACCACTTCGAGAGAACCGGTTGTTAACTTTATGAGCAGTTTGGTGAACTGGTTGTTGGAAGAAATCATTAGGGCAGAGAACCGGTTGTTAAATTAATTGAATCCCACTGCTGGCTGAAACCCACCTCTATATAAGATATGGAAATTAAAGAAAAACATTTAAATAAATATTATGACTATCCTAAAAACAATGTAAAAATCCATCTTGAAAAAGTAGAACTTAACTCTTTTTCTACAGTCAGAGAGTGGGGCTATATGGGACTTCCAGAGGTATGATTTCTTGAGAACTTACTTTTACTCTGAAGAAATGCATGATCTCTCAAGCTGAAGTTTCTAATTAGATTACAACATTTCTTCAGAATAAATGCTTTAACAATTTATAATAACCTAAGACCCCTAACATTATTATATTCTATTAAATGAAGGATTGATGTTGTAGGTGCAAAAGAGAAGAAGATGATGGGGAAAATGGGGGAGAAAAAGATCAGAAAGAAAAAGTTCTCTATGTTGGAAGAAATGTGCTGCTTAGTTCTATTAAATGAAAAGGGAGAAGCATATTGTAGCATTTTACCTAGAAATCCAAGGGCAATTTTCGGTAGAAACTAACACTTGTTAGTTAGAATCGCCAAAATACTAAAGCAAAAGACTTCATTTAATTCGGAATGTTTAGATGGTTAATGATTAATTTAGAAATCCCTGAGTGGCGATCATGATTTCTCCAAAAACAGTTTTCATTGCCAAATGTCCAAACTAACCCTTGGAAATGCGAGGCCATTAGAATAAAGTTGCAGTGCACTGCAGGCTTGCAATCTAAAGGAAATTGATTTGGATGTGTTGTATGATGAGGGGGGTCACTGGTAAGTACCTAGACCAATGAGGAATGGAATTTCAAACTATTCAACAAAGTGGACCAGACTTCATTAAGTAGACAAAGTTATTTGGTTCCTACATTTTTTTTTAGACTGTGCAGCAGCATCCACAGAGAATTAATTTTTTCGGTAGTGATCACAGTTCGGGAGAAATAAGAGAAAGAAACTGGAAGTAAACACTGTGTAAAGAGAACTGCAAATTTTTATCCACTTCTCAGAAGAATACAAAAACATGTTTAGAATGTTTTCTAGACAACAGAAAGCTCCTAAAAAAAGTGACCATTGTAATCTGGGTTTGGTGAGCACACATCCAATATTACTTGCCTATTTTCATATCATATATTTGTTGGAAATTGCTTAGTTGTTTATAATTTTTTTTAAAAAAAAATCACTCCTCAATGCTGTTCTCGTTTTTGACCTCCATCGCTTCCAGAAGCACTTTGCCGGCCAAAAACAGGCTGCATGGAGGCCCCAGGAGGCTGCTACGAGGCCCATTTTTGGCCGGCTGCAGGAGGACTGGATTGGACTGGATTACAATTATGTGCCCTCAAGAAAGTGCCTGATCTGAATAGAAAACAAGCAACATCCTATGTTAATACTACAGTTTAATGCCAGATTTTACATACTGTAGGTCCATTTAATCTACAACCAACAATCTACAATTGACAGCCATTTCTATTTATTATCCTGGAAATTTACCTCTGCTGTTAAATCTTGTATAATCATGTTATTTATGCTACTGTATTTTTATTATTAGTTGAATAATAAAAATGCAATAGTATAAATAGATTTTCTACCTGGAAAAGCAATTTACTATTAAACAATGAGGTATAAATTTAAAAATAAAAAAGTTTAATAGAGTATGAAGAATAAGTAATAAATATTTGCCAGTAATATCTGGTAGAAGAGATAGAACAATGGTTATAGTAAAGAATTGTGGAAAGAAAGAAGAGGAAAAAAATGCATCTTGAGCTTGTGTCAAATGCCCACCTTGGCTACCCCAACCTGATCATACCCACTATGACCACACCCACACCCATCCATACCTCCCCCCCAGCCCTCTGAGGTCAAACACAACCCTGATGCAGCCTTCAATGAAATTGAGTTTGACACCCCTGCTTTAAAGCAGGGGTCTCCAACCTTGGTCCCTTTAGGACTTGTGGACTTCAACAGAGTTGAGGAACTCTGGGAGTTGAAGTCCACAAGTCTTAAAGGGACCAAGGTTGGAGACCCCTGCTTTAAACCATTTCAGACAAATGGTTGTCCAATATCTTTTTAAAAACCTCCTATGTTAAAACCTCATCACAAGCATCTCCCCCACAACAAGGGAGTATCTTTGGAGGGAATTTTTATAATGGTTGGTTGCACAGCCACTCACTCAGGTTTTTAGACTGCAGTTGACATTTTTGTCCATCAAATATTTCCCAAGAACCTAGGATACACAAATGTTGTATTAAAGATATCAGCTACTGTTATGCTTATCAAGGAGATGTATATAAGCTATATAAGTAGGTCCAGACCATGCATGACATAGAACATTGTAGCCAAAGTTCAGTTCTTTCATTGCACAATAGACTCAATCTTGCCAGACTCAATCCTTACTACTTTCATCTTCACATGGGAAATTCTAGGGATTTTCTATCATAACTATCTTCCTATCCAGATCAAGGTAGTGTTTTCTTTTGTCTCATACCCTTCCTTGGAATGGGCTCACTCCAGTGGGCTGCTACTGGTTTGCCCTGGATCGGGCAAACCGGTAGTGGTGGGAGGTTCCACCCACCCGCTTGGATATCTCTGCATATGTGCAGAAGTGTCACATGTGTGCGCAAGCACCTACAAGCAAATCTGTAGCGGCCAAAATTGAAACCCACTACTGGCTCACTCCTTCCTGGGAAACTGCCAATTCACTATAGTCCATCACAGTATTAGACTAAGATCAAGGACATCCATGTCTAAGCCTTCAATGCTCACTAGATTACTTTGGCCAGTTGCTTTACTAAGCCTAATCAATCCTGCTAGGTTTTATTGGGAGAAAATTGATGGAAGGATTGCTATGTATACTGCCATGAGCTCCTGGGAAAAGAGGAGATATAAATCTAATGAGTTATAATGAAAACCTGGGGAAATGTTCCCAGCTGCTATAAATAAGACAGATCTACATGGGGCAGCCCAACAAAGAGATTCTTAAATTCCCAAATCAAGTACATTTAAATACCAAATCACATATTGTGTTAAATGGATTTTTTTTTTAAAGTGTCCCTATTTGGGGAAGGAGCTTTCCCAGTAGAACTGTAGTCTCAATAAGGATATATTGACTCAGTTCCATGCCAGTAACTAGTGTTTTAAAAAGTTCCCACTGGTTCTCGCTCTCTCTTTCCCTCCCTCTCTCTCTCTCTCTCTCTCTCTCTCTCTCTCTCTCTCTCTCTCTCTCTGTGTTTATGTTTATGTGAGTTTGTATGCTTATTGGCTAAGATGGAATTGCAGCAAAGCAATATAGGCTTCCACATCTCCATATACCCTCTTCTATAGACAGCTGTTTTGGCTTTTTTGAAAGTAAAAGAAACCACTCAGACAGAACTACATGATTGTATTTCACCTAATGTGTCATTTGGCCTTGAATCGCATTGATTTCTCTGGAAAAGCTGTACACATGTATTGAACCCTTTTTCATAGTTTAACTAAGGTTGGCTAAATGGAGAAATGTATGTTAAATACAAATGCGACTTCATGCCCTCGAGGACCTTTTATGGTAAATATCAGATGGCATTGCATTTTATAAGTTGATATGGTGATTTTTTTTCCCCACTAGGATTCACTTCCTAATGACTTTCAGTAATTAAATTTGACATGGCATTAAAACAAAATGTGGGTTGGTAAGCTAAAAAAACCCATAGTTAAATCATTTATATAGCTATTACATTTCTATTAGTTTGAAAATGTAGAGAGGGCAATGTGTAGGGAGACCTAGTTTCCAACCTTTTCTGTGTCAGGTCACTCAGTAGATGCCTAGAATCAGGCACTATCACAACCCAACAACTCTATAGGATTATTGCGGTGATAAAATGAGTGAAGACACTCACACCCCATTTGCATTGCTTTTCATTCCCAGAGCAAAGCAGTATATAAATGTAACACAGCATTATGAATATATGCAATATGTGTGCCATAAGGACTTAAAAATCTATTGGAACATCAAAAGCATTTGATGAATCACTGGCTTAGTAAGGAGAAATTTCAATCTTAAGACATGCTTTATAGATATATTTCATCTGCCAAGGTACTGCATGAAAGAAGATTGTGAAGATTTCCACTGGGAGACTTTTAATAATTAATTTTATTTGTTGGCTTGGCATAAAGCAGCACTTCAGAACAGCAGGTTTAATTTAGTTGTGGTGGGTCTGATTTGGAAATAAATAGTAGCGGATTTTAAAACTGAATGGATTGAAAGGGTATGTATGATTTGCTCAGATCAAGTTTTTAAAAAAAAAAAACAATGCAGGCAGTCCTCCCTTAATGAACATTCATTCAGTGACCGTTTGAAGTTAGTACAGTGCTGAATAAATGGTAGCTGTGATGGGGCCTTGAAGTTAGGGCTGTTGCAGCAGCCTGTGGTCATGTGATCAAAATCCAGGTACTTGGCATTTATGTGCTTCGACTCCCCCTGCCCCCATGTCTGCCTTTTTGGGCACCAGATGATCTCTGCTTTCTTCTTCTTCACACTGCAGATGAGGCACTTGTTCTCCCTTCCTGAGGCCAGCAGGAGGAAGAAGATTGGCAGGGTTAGGCAGTGGTGGGTTTCAAATTTTTTTACTGCCGATTCTGTGGATGTGGCATGGTAGGTGTGGCAGGGGAAGGATACTGTAAAATCTCCATTCCCTCCCCACTCCAGGGGAAAGTTCTGCAAAATCCCCATTTCTTCCCAATCAGCTGGGACTTGGGAGGCAGAGAATAGATGGGGATGGGGCCAGTCATAATTTTTACTACTGGTTCTCAAATTTACTCAAAATTTCCACTACTGGTTCTCCACAATTGGTCAGAACCTGCTGAAACCCACCTCTGCAGTGGTGGAGGAGTGTAGAATAGCCAAAAGTGCAGAGATGGGAGATGAGGCAAGTGTAGCCTCATGTGCGCATGCGCGTTATGGCGGCGGCGTTTTGATCCTCGCGGAGACGGCGGCTGGGAGATCTCGGGCCGCGATGCTGTTTTGCCGGCCGCTGGGTTGCTTGGGTTCCGGCTCCTTGTTGGTGAGCTTCTCGGCTGCCGAGAGCGAGGTTTTTGGACCTCATTGGGCTCTCGGCTGCTGAGTTTGGAGCCGGATGAGCAGCGGATGGTGGCGGCCATGTTGGGGAGTGTGGGGAGACGCCCAGCTTAGCTCAGCCTGACTCAGCTGTTTTTCGGAAGAACACCGGAATGTCGGCCGTTCTGTCAACCGCCGGGCTGCTTGGCCTCCGGCCCCTGATTTGTGATCTTCTCGGTGGTCGAGGGCGAGGTCTTTTGACCTCATTGGGCTCTTGGCCGCTGAGTATGGAGCCGGAGTTTCTGATTGAGCAGCGGATGGCGGCGGCCATGTTGGGGTGGTGTGAGGAGATGCCCCAGCCTGTTTCAGCTGTTCTTGGCCGTTTTGGCCGTGGAGAATATCAACAGCTGTGTCTGGAGACCATCGATGTGTTGTGAGCTGGGCCGCAGGTAACATCAGCGGCAGTATGTTGGGCCGTCGGGCAGTACCCTCATGGGCCTGGACATCACCCCCCCCCCCTCATGGGCCTGAACATCATTTGAATATCGCCCCCTTCCCTTCCTGCAGCTGTCTTTTGGCCGTGGCCTGCCGTGCCGCAATTACCATTCAGCAGCATGTTTTCTCGGTCGCTCTCTCCACCAGTAACTGATAGGCGGCCTGGCCTGGACATTTTCAACAACTGCACGCTGGTCCCATATTGGGCCCAGCGGCATAAACTGTGGTTTAATGGTGGCGGCATTGACGGCACCGGCAAATGTCGCCCCAATCACCGTACCGCACGGGTTCTGTCCCGTGATGGTGCTATGCCGGGAATCCAAGTGAGAGACCTTTTTATCCGACTGCCGATTTTCCATCTTAGCAGCCGAGGGATCAACCGAGGGAATACTGTCATACCAGCTTCCGAGAGGGAGGTCATTGGATTTGGACCGGACCTCCGGATCCTTTGGTTGTCCTGGACCCTTTGGATTTCTACGGACTATGGCCCATACGGTTGACCGTTCAATATCGGGTCTTGGTGAACTATCGGAACGACTGGAACATCTTTGCTGATTAGGGATGGACACTCTTTCGCCGTTTTATTGACTATTCCTCCATGAGATACTTGTCTGCCAAACTATTACGACTGCGAGGTTCCCCCGCCTAGCAGGAATGGCCCTCCAAATTATCGAGGGCTTACCTTAATGAAGGGTCTTGGGACCCAGAGAGGTGGCATGCGGCCAAGAAGAATTTGTGGGGATTTTTAAATAGATTTGTAAATAAGGGTTTTTTAAAGGGGGGGAGGGATATGACGGGTGGGGGAAAGAACCCGTTGGGGAGGGATCCAGCCCCTGTGCTTGTTCGCGGCATCAGGGCATCTGGTCTGAAGGCAGGGGGGGAGGGGTTCGTTCCAGGATTAGAGGGTTGTTCAATCTGTACGGTAAGTGGGAGAGGCAGATATGGCGGAGGGGGGGGCGCATTGAGTGTTGGGAGCACGTGCTCGCTGCTTGAAAGCGATCACGTGCTCCGGCCCCTCAGTCCCTACCCGTTCCTCGGGCGGCCATGATCCTCAGAGCTTGGATCTTCGGTTGATGTTATGTAATGCCCGGTCCGTGGTTAATAAAGCTCCCCTGATTTGTGATCTTATTCAGGGGGAGTCCGCGGACCTTATGGGCATTACGGAGACCTGGTTGGGCCCAGAGGGGGGGGTTCCCCTTGTTGAGCTGTGCCCTCCGGGTTTCCGAGCATTTCATCAACCGAGGGCCCAAGGTAGGGGTGGGGGGGTGGCGGTTGTCATTAAGGAGGATCTAGAGCCGAGGGAGGCCACTGTTCCTCAGATTGCCGGCTGTGAATCCCTCTATGTGAGGTGGGGCCATAGGAATCAGTTGGGCTTGTTGATCGCGTACCTGGCTCCTTGCTGCGTGAACACAGCCCTGCCCGAGCTGTTGGAGGTACTTGCCGGTGTGGCGGTTGAGACCCCCAGACTTATGGTTATGGGGGATTTCAACCTGCCATCAGCTGGCTTGTCATCGACTGCAGCTCGGGAGTTCCAGGCTTCCATGACGGCCTTGGACCTGATTCGAGTAAATGATGGCCCTACACACATGGGAGGAGGCACGCTGGATCTAATTTATATCTCTGGACAGTGGTTAAATGATCTGGAATTAGATGATTTAGTAACAGAACCGTTGTCATGGACAGATCATTTTCTCCTTCGCCTAGACCTCCGAACCGCCACCCACCATCGCAGGGAGACGGAACCTATACGTTGGTTCCGTCCCAGGCGCCTGATGGACCCTGAGAGGTTCCTGACGGAGCTTGGGCCAATTCCTGAGGATCTGGCCCACGGCTCGACTGAGGAACTAGTTGCGGCCTGGGAACAGGCCGCGGCTGGGGCCTTGGACCGGGTCGTGCCTTTGCGGCCTCTGACCCGGCGCAGGTCTCGTCCGGCCCCTTGGTTCTCCGAGGGGCTGAGGGAGATGAAACGCCGGAGAAGACGCCTAGAGAGCACCTGGAGGTCCAGTCGTTCCGAAGCTGATCGGACACTAGTTAGGTCCTATTCTAGGACCTACCTAGTGGCAATGAGGGAGGCGAGGCGCTCCTACGCCTCCACCCTCATTGCGTCGGCAGATAACCGCCCGGCCGCCCTGTTTCGGGTGACCCGCTCCCTCCTTCATCAGGAGGTGCGGGATGACCCTTTGCAGGGGCGTGCCGAGGAGTTTAGTGGTTATCTATACGATAAAATCGCTCAGCTCCGGGATGGTCTGGACCGAAATTGGGATGATCCAAGCGAGGGAGAGGAGGCACGTCTTGTCGAGTCTGTTTGGGATGAGTTTGACCCTGTGGCTCCCGAGGACGTGGACAGGTTGTTGGGGAGGCTTCACGCCACTACATGTTTACTGGACCCGTGTCCTTCCTGGCTGGTACTGGCCACTCAGGAGGTGACACGAGGCTGGCTCCAGGGGATTATCAACGCTTCTTTGTTGGAAGGGGTTTTCCCTGCCGCCTTGAAAGAGGCGGTGGTGAGACCCCTCCTCAAGAAGCCCTCCCTGGACCCAGCTATTTTGGGTAATTATTGTCTGGTCTCCAACCTTCGCCTGCGAGGGTTGTAGAGAGTGCTGTGGCGCGACAGCTACCCCAATACCTGGATGAAGCCGTCTATCTAGACCCGTTCCAGTCCGGCTTCCGACCCGGATACAGCACGGAGACAGCTTTGGTCGCATTGGTGGATGATCTCTGGAGGGCCAGGGACAGGGGTTACTCCTCTGCCCTGGTCCTATTAGACCTCTCAGCGGCTTTTGATACCATCGACCATGGTATCTTGCTGCGCCAGTTGGGGGGATTGGAAGTGGGAGGCACTGTGTATCGGTGGTTCTCCGCCTATCTCTCTGACCGGTCGCAGACGGTGTTGACAGGGGGGCAGATGTCGACCACGAGGTGCCTCACTTGTGGGGTGCCACAGGGGTCGATCCTCTCGCCCCTTCTGTTCAACATCTATATGAAGCCGTTGGGTGAAATCATCAGTGGCTTTGGGGTGAGATACCAGCTGTACGCTGATGACACTCAGCTGTACTTTTCCACCCCGGGCCACCCCAATGAAGCTGTTGAAGTGCTGTCCCGGTGTTTGGAAGCCGTACAGGTCTGGATGGGGAGAAACAGGCTCAAGCTTAATCCCTCCAAGACGGAGTGGCTGTGGATGCCGGCACCCCGATTCAGTCAGCTGCAGCCGCAGCTGACTGTTGGAGGCGAGTTATTGGCCCCAAAGGATAGGGTGCGCAACTTAGGTGTTCTCCTGGATGAACGGCTGTTGTTTGAAGATCATTTGATGGCCGTATCCAGGAGGGCCTTCCACCAGGTTCGCCTGGTTCAGCAGTTGCGCCCCTTCCTTGATCGGGATGCCTTGTGCACAGTCACTCATGCGCTCATTACCTCTCGCTTGGATTATTGTAATGCTCTCTACATGGGGCTCCCCTTGAGGTGCACTCGGAAGCTTCAGTTAGTCCAGAATGCAGCTGCGCGGGTGATAGAGGGAGCTTCGCATAGCTCCCGCGTAACACCGCTCCTGCGCAGACTGCACTGGCTACCTGTCGTGTCCCACTCCTCCGCTGACGGCCGGGTCAGGGAAATCCGAATCAGGCTTGCCTCTGCAGCTCTGCCCAAAGTCCTAGCAAAGTCCTCAGAGCAGGCAGGAGACCAGTAAGTGACTTCAGCAAGATAAGTTCGACTTTTGCCTGACTCAGAGACTGCCAGAAAGTAGATCCTTTATATAGGCCATGGGGTGTGGCTCCATGACTCAGCACTCATTAAGGCCTGCCCTCCTTCCTCCTGTTGCCTCCGCCTCCAATCTTCTGATGCGAGGGTCACTCCAATCAGCTGTTGTTAGAGTAAACCCTCCTCAGGCTCACCTGCTGTGGAGGAGGGAGGGTCTAGCTGCTCCGTTTGCCTGGGCATGGAGTCAGGGCTGGGGGAGGGAGATGCTCCTTCTTCTGCAGTTTGTGTGGGCATGGAGCCAGGACTTGGGCCGGGAGGCATACATTCCTCAGTGTTCGGGAGCAGGTAAGAAGGCCCCGGCTGCTCTGAGGGCGGGCAAGACACAACACTACCTGTTGCCTTTTGGGTGCATTTCAAGGTTCTGGTTACCACCTTTAAAGCGCTCCATGGCTTAGGGCCTGGGTACTTACGGGACCGCCTGCTGTTACCGCATGCCTCCCACCGACCCGTACGCTCTCACAGAGAGGGACTTCTCAGGGTGCCGTCCGCCAAGCAATGTCAGCTGGCGGCCCCCAGGGGAAGGTCCTTCTCTGTGGGGGCTCCCACACTCTGGAACGAGCTTCCCCCGGGTTTACGCCAAATACCTGACCTTCGGACCTTCCGCCGCGAACTGAAGACACATCTTTTTATTCGCGCGGGGCTGGCTTAAATTTTATCGATTTAAATTTTCTATTATTATTTTTAATGGAGTTTTAGTTTTATATATTTTAAAGTTTTTTAGGCCAATTATAAAATAAGTTTTTTAATTTGTATTTTAATTGTATATTGTATTGTCTGTTTTTACTTTGGCTGTACACCGCCCTGAGTCCTTCGGGAGAAGGGCGGTATAAAAATCGAATAAATAATAATAATAAATAATAATAATAGCAGCCCAGGAGAAAATAGAAGGTTCTTGTCTAACAAAGGCATGATCCTTGCCTAATGACCATAACTGGGACTATCAGAACTGCCATTGCTAAGAGGCATGGTCCTGTGATGCTTTACCTAATGACCGCTTTGCTTTGTGATGGAAATTCTGGTCCCAATTAGCATTGTTAGGTGAGGCCTACCTGTACTCCCAAGGCAAAATACTGCAGCAGAAATTCATAAAAACACGGGGAAATGGTTTAAAAGAATGTATATAACATTCAGTCTAAGTCAGACTCTGGCCTTGCTGTGGATCTTACTAAAGGCTACTGGGACCAGGTCTGGCTTGGTTATTTGGGAAGAATTGGATCTCTTCAAATATACAGAGTCCTCAGTGCTGTTAGCTCAGTCACCTGTGTATTGCTCTCCTGCATGGTCAAGGTTGCTCATGAAGAAATGTGTAGTTGGGTTCTGGTGAAGGCTAATTCCTCTTTGAGTGGTCCCATAATCATTTAAGAAGGGAGTAGTTCACCTTCTCCTCAATTGCTGGACCCCATTGTCTTGGACAATTTATATCCATGTTCCATCCTTCCTTTTTAAGTGTTTGTCCTGCTGCTTCAGAGGGCCCTGGAAGAAGCTAATTATTAGGATGTCTTTCAGTCAGAGTTCATGCTTGGAAATGTGATTAAAATGACATTGATCATACTCTTGGATGACTTCTGGTGGGAGCAGGATGGGAAAGGTGAATCTATATTTGCCCTTCTTGACTTCTTAGCAGTTTTCAATACCATCAGCCATTGTATTCTTCTGGGGCTGGGCAGCATAATCTTGTTCTTATTCCCCTCTTTCCTTCCAGTTCTGGTTGGTGTTGATGGGAAGGGGTGAGATCCAGTTCACAACTCTTCCTTTATAGGGTATGGCAGAGCCTGCTACTTTCTCTCCTCCTTTTAACATCTACATTAACTGCTGAATCTGACAGTATGCTTCTGGGTGCAATTCAAGCTGCTGGTAATAAACTTTAAAGCTCTTCATTGCTTGGGACTAGGTTATTTATGGAACTAGTTCTCCCCATTTATTTCTATCCATTCTACCCAGTTCAGCAGGAGGCAAACTGCAGACTCCCTTTTCTGTTATGGTGCCTTTGAGGTTAGAGTAGCCTTGACCCTACTGGCCTTTGGCAAAGCCCTAAAAACTTGGTTTTATGCTATGATCTGGGATGCCAGGAGTGTAGTAAAGTCTATTATTTGGTTTTGTTGTTGGTCATTTTATGAAGTTCAGCTGCCATGTGTTTTGATTTTATGTTGTGGATTGCATTCGTTTTTATCTATTTTATTGTATACTGTCAAAGTCAAATATGTAAAATGGGTGCTATATAAAATACCGTAAATAGATAAATACAGCTTTCAGGACTGCCAACAAGAGGGGGTAAACATGGATTACATGCTTTACATCCACATAAAAAAGAGGAAAGAAAAGCTTTAGTCACCGAGTTGTGCCTACCATTTTAATATCATTGTCCCTGAGAATTCCTCATACATCATTTATTAATGGCAAAGTACGCAGTGCCAACGAAAAAACATTCCATATATGACTTTATGTAAAGAATGCTTATCAAATGTCTGCTTCTATAAATACAACCCTTTTATTCTCCAACTGTAGGAGATGATTAGGCTGATCCAAGAGAGGGAGCCACTAGGCTCCCACAAGAGACTGAAGTCCAATCCCCCATGAATTCTGTGTAACTCTTATCTAGTGCCAATTTGCCTTCATCATTAGTAGTTCAGATTTGTGTGTATAAGTAGTATGAAATAAACTCATAGAGCTTTTTTTAACGCTATCCTGCCCCTTGATTTCTAGCACTTGACACAACTCCAATTAGCAATAGCAATAGCACTTAGACTTATATAGCACTTCATCTCTCTCTAACCAGTTTACAGAGTCAGCCTATTGCCTCCCAAAATCTGGGTCCTCATTCTACCAACCTCAGAAGCATGGAAGGCTGAGTCAACCCTGAGCCAGTGAGAATCGAACTGCCAAACTGCTGGCAGCCGGCAGTCAGCAGAATTAGCCTGCAGTACTCCATTCTAATCACTGCGCCACCATGGCTGTTTAGTTGAAATGTACATTAAAATTTGAGGTGTTGTTTTCTATTTCTTTCCTGGAGTCAAAAAGCAGATCTCAATTCTACTACTTGTTTTACATCTGCCAAATGCTATAAACATGTGTTGAAAGGAATTAAGGGACCACTACATATCTATCTATTGTTCCATTTCACTGATTTGTGTTTTCTTTATGAGACAATCAGCAGTGCCTTACCTGCAATTTTATCTATGAAGAATATCATGCTTCACATGAAGTTAGGAGAACTTTGTTAAATTATCTCAGTTTAATTGAATCTAGAGCATTCAATTAAGACACCCTTTCAAAATGCTTTCCTGCTCCCTGTTTCTAGATATGAGGTATATTCTGCTTTCCAAGATATTCATGGCTCTTACCTGCTTTGAGCTGATGATTTTGGATGCCCACAATTGTCTGCCTACAAGCACATTTGCCAATGATTTACATGTCCTGCTGCACAAGTGCTTCCAACTCTTGTATAGCATCTGCCAATATGTCAACTGAAAATTGCTCAAGGAGATATTACCATTTTAATTGATGATAATCTACCAAAAGCAACCTCTTCAAAACTACCAAGGTGGAATGAATGAAGTATTAAGAAATGATGGTGCTTACAGAAACTCCACACTAAATTCTCTTTCCTGCCTCCTCCATTTTCAATATTATATGTTAAAGGCAATAATCTAAGGAACTTAGATTTAACTGCAGTTGGAATCATTTTGGTATGCTAGTTAATCTGCTGGTCTAGAAATCAGGAGATTGTGAGTTTTAATCTTCCCTTAGGCATTGGGCCAGTGATTCTCTCCCAACTCAATTCACCTCACGGTTTTGTTATTGTGATAAAATGGCATAGAATATTATGTAGACACCTTGAGTAATACAAAATAAAGGTGGAATTATAGGTAGTCAATGAATGAATAGTCAAAACTTCCCCATTAAAAGAAAAAAATGTACACATTTGGAGTCTGGGTGGTATGCAGGATTTGCACACCAAATTCTAAATTTTCACTGACGTACAAATGCAAATGTTTTCACTTTGGAAAAAAAATGTGAAGGGGTAGAATGGGAAACATTCTGATTAGGATTAGCAACTGTGAAAAGTTTTTTGGGAGTTTTGATGGAATGGAAGCCAAAATGGAACATAGCCACAAAATCACAAAAAAAAAAAAATAGAGGGCATCAAAGGGAATATTCTCCATGGTCTGACTTTATTCTCTACAGGTCCCATTTTAAGGAAGATCCAGAAAAACTGAACTACCTACAAACAAGGCCAATGAGGTTGATCAGATGATTTTGCAAACTAAATCCAAGAAGAGAAATAGAAGGAACTGAGATTCCATAGTTGTTTATTTTTTTAAAGATAAATAATATGAGAGAACTCTTCAAATCTATAAAGGAATGTGGTGCAAAAAAAGATCAAGATCTGTTCCTAGAATACAAAGAGATACTGAGGGAACAAATGGTGCATGTTTAGCCTTGAGGAAAGACAATCCAGCGGAGACATTCCCAGCCACCTGAAGGACAGCCACTTAGGAAAAAGGTCAAGATGTGTTTGCTGCTGTCTTAGTTTACATGAAACATGTTCTGAACATCCAAGAAAGCAAATTTCAGCTAAGTGTTAAGAAAAAAAATTGTAAGTGAAACAGCAGTTCAACAGTGGGATTAGAATTATGTAAATTATGTAGAATTATGTATGCACTACAAGGGGTGCTTTTCTTTAAGGAAGGTTTGATCAGAGCAGGCTTTTAAAGTGATTTGACAAAAAGCAGGACATACACAAATACAAACACACACACACACACACACACACACACACACACACACACACACACACAAAGAACTGGCCACATCTCTTTCTTTGATTGACTCAGCCTTCCATCCCTCCGAGGTGGGTAAAATGAGGACCAAATACTCTGACTCTAAACAGCTTAGAGAGGGCTGTAAATCACTGTAAAGCAGTATATAAGTCTAAATGCTATTACTATTAGGTTTTGAGTGAGATATAAACTTCCTCCCTCCCTCCCCATCTCCCTTCTTTCCTAACGTTCTACCTCCCTACCTGTTTTTAATTTGGTTGTGTTCTTTTATTCAAAAATATGACACTTCCCCCCCTCCACTAACAATGTCTCCACTTTTCAGTCATTTAAATTGCCAGCATTGCCTCACTCATTCTATTGCTCCCTAATTCAGCAGATCCAATTTAACATTAAAATAAAATCATAGTCCGGCCACTTCTGTAGTATAGTAAATGACTTGTTTCCTTTTTTCTGTTTTATTCTGAACTAGGGAAAATACATGCTGAATTAGAAATGCCAGGCAAGATAAAAAAGCAATCTATATAAATACATTTAAATTCAAGCCTTCAAGCTTTTGTGTCAATCTCTCACATGTTGACAGAGTAATATGCACAGCGTTCCTGTCTCCCTTGCCTTAAAAATGATCTTTTATTTATCCATCCCAATTGGGGAGACCATGCCAATCAATAAGACATAGTTATGGAAATACAGCTCTTCTAGATACTGTCCATGGCAGCTTCCATTAACTAGCAAACCCCATGACTGACATAAAGCAACATAAGAAGAAAGTGAGTCGCAGTCAGTCAAATTCACTTCCTAAGACCCACTAGCTTCAAGCTCCTTTTGTAATCACCTATCTTAAATCAACCTGTCTTCCTGAAAAACTGAATCTATTTGTATTTAACAGCCAAAGACAGATGTAAAACTAAAGGGTTTGACTGAAAAGCAGGAAGCATTTTGTGGCAAACTGTGTGTAATACAGAAAAAGATACACAAGATTTTAATATTTTAGGGTGTGTGTGAAGAGGTGAGTGAGATTGAGAAACTTGAAGGAATCAGTTTGATAGCAAATGTATTTTCCTTTCATTTCCTTTTCTTTCCTTCCCTTCCCTTCCCTTCCCTTTCTTTTCCTTTCCTGCATTTACCTTATTTTTTTCAGTTACAATAAATTAAAGGAAAGCCGTATAGTCTTTCAGTTTATAAGGAATTTATAAGGGATTATAAATTATAATAATTATAGAGCATACAAAACATTTGCCAGACCTATTCTTGAATACAGCTCATCTGTCTGGAACCCATACCACATCTCTGACATAAATACAATAGAACGAGTCCAGAAATATTTCACTAGAAGAGTTCTTCACTCCTCCGAAAACAACAAAATACCTTATACCAACAGACTTGAAATCCTGGGATTAGAAAATTTACAACTCCGTCAACTTCGTCATGACCTGTGTTTAACACACAAAATCATCTATTGCAATATCCTTCCTATAAAAGACTACTTCAGCTTCAATCGCAATATTACAAGAGCAAAAAATAGATTCAAGCTAAATGTCAACTGTTTCAAACTTGATTGCAGAAAATATGACTTCTGTAACAGAGTTGTTAATGCTTGGAACTCATTACCTGACTCCATAGTCTCTACTCAAAATCCCAAAACCTTCAACCAAAAACTGTCTACTATTGACCTCACCCCATTCCTAAGAGGACTACAAGGGGCGTGCATAAGAGCACAATAGTGCCTACCGTTCCTGTCCTATTGTTACCTTTATTATATCAAATTAATATAGTTGATGCATATTTTTTACTCATATATATATATATATATTTTCTTCAAGACATGTTGTTTTATCTATGACAATTGTTTGTATATACTGTTGTGACAAAAGAAATAAAATAAAAATAAAAATAAAAATTATTATTTAATTATGATCAAACCAAGATGATCAACAAATGTTTCACTTAGATAAAAAGAGCAGCACAGCAAGAGAAATAATTGTTAGCAAAAATTATTTATCAGAAGTGCTTTCCCAAATTCCTGAGCACACTTAGGGCTCTTTTTTTTTGGGGGGGGAGGATGAGAATTGTGAAATTTGTCATGTTCTAGAAAAGGTATTTCATTAGAGATACGCAGACCTCGTGACTCTTCCTTGATGCTTTTATTATCTTTTTCCTATCAGACTTAATGGCTTATCTTTTTTTTTTTTTTTTTTTGGTAATACAATATTGAAAACAGTCATCTGCTTCTGTTTTTCTACTTCATGTTCATGGTACTGTCCCTTTTTTTAAAGATTTTCTTTGGCTAACTTTCTTGAATGCATTCCTTTGTTTTGTGTCATACATCTCTCCATGATTCTGCAACTTTCCTGTTTGAAAAAAAAAAAATCACAAGTCAGGTTAGGGAGAACACCAACATCTTATTTAAGATGAAATTGTATTACATAGACTGAAGACACATTGTTGTTTTTTTTCTATTGAGTTGGCCATCTCATCCATCAAGATGTGAAATCAGCTTCTCACAATGTCATCCAATGGAGTAAAGCAACATAAGAAACTAAGGATATTTCAGACTGCTTATAATGAGGATCAAGATACTTCTACCTGTTTTTTTTCCCAGTTGCTTCACAGCTAAGTTAATTTAAAGAAATCTGTAAGCCATGCACAAGCATTCCTGCTATGGAGGAGAGGGCAGGGGAGGGGAGGGGAGAGGGGAAAGGGGAAAGGAAATTTCCCCTTCTTCTGCACATTCACAGAAGCATTACATTTTACATTAGTGATAGTCAACCTGCTCCCTACCGCCCACTAGTGGGCGTTCCAGCTTGGATCCAGCGTGGCGGTAGGGTTTTGTCCGATACTGAAGCACTTTCCTTTTTTTTAATTTAATTGACTTTTTAAAAAAATTCATAGCATTATTTAAAAACTTTTCATTAGGTTTTCATAAAATCCCCCATGAAACTTTAAATTTCTGAAAATATACTATTTGTATCACCCGCGCATAAGTTTAGTTCACGTTACGTAAGTGAAACTAAATGGCGCTATAGTGCGATCGCAAACAAAAGAACCTCATCCCAGAATAGCTCATGCATCTCCCCCCACACCACCCAGCTGTAACAGACAAGCAGAGCTGGTAGCCGCCCCACCCCCCAAACCCAATCCACAGTGCCCAAGAGGCATGCGCAGACGACGATACTCTATAAATCACCATTACTGTGGAACCGGTGGGTGGTTAGAAAATTTTACTACTAACAGAGATACAAAAGTGGGCGGTAGGTATAAAAAGGTTGACGACCCCTGTTTTTCATGAATGGGTAACATAAAGACTGCCGTTTTTATTTATTTGAGGGCATTTTTTCCCATTGTTTATGAAGGAGAATTGGAACTAGATAGTCATGTCACTGTCAAAGAACATTTTTAGCATAATCACTGTGATGAGGCAGGATGAATTCCACTGGTCGCAGGTCACCTTTCCTTTAAAGAACTGAGGCAGTTTTAGTGTTGAGTCACAGCAGTCCGTGGGTACGAGCCCAATTTTTCAAACAGCTTGTAAATAGCATCTGTGTCAAAGACTCTCACAAAGAAAGACAATTAGTGTTGAGAGAAGGATTAATTTTAGCGAAGATGCCATGAATGATTGTCAGCCTAATGATGAGTCTCAGGAGTGCCAAATAATCTAACTGCAAGTGAAAACTCACAGTGGCAGTAGCTATTGTTTGTGCCAAAAGATAGGGTCACTTTTCCACAAGCCACCAGCAGTTCAATTTGCACCACAGCATCCATTTGTATAATTAAAGAACCATCTGAAAGCTTACAGTTTCTCTTGGAAAAGCTTCTTGTATTATTATCACAATAATGTGAAATCACAGCTGCCAGTTCTTTAGCTGGTATTGGCCTTCATATCATCATGCTTTTCCCAAGAACCTAGGATGCCATAATGTATTGGCATAGGATATGTGCAGATCCTAGCAGTGTGGCCTTTTGTATTTGATAAATGGAAATTTTGTCAATGTGCTGATTTTGGAAGAGTTGCCCAAGATTTTTTGACACTCAGTGTGCTGAAAGCCATTGGGACCACCATGGCCAGTTTATGCCAGAATTGTTCACCTTTGGGTTTTTATATCTTCTTTCAAATTATTGTTATTATTAATCTTTCTGTTTCTATAATGTGCTCCATTACCAGAATACATTTTTTCACCCAAAATAAATGATTTATTATGCAGTTTTCCTAATTTTTTCTTCTTGACCTGAGGACGTTCTATCAGGCTGGCCAAGCACGTGAGTTGCCAAATAAGAGGTTTAATGCTGGATCAGATCAAGAGTCTCTGTCATCCAACATTCAATAGCAACCAGGTACATTTGGAAGCAGCAGAAGCAGTGGTGGGTTTCAAAATTTTTTTACTACCGGTTCTGTGGGTGTGGCTTGGTGGGCGTGGCATGGCTTGGTGGGCGTGGCAGGGGAAGAAACTGTAAAATCTCCATTCCCTCTCCAATCCAGGGTAAGGTTACTGCAAAATCCCTATTTCCTCCTGATCAGCTGGGACTCGGGAGGCAGAGACTAGATGGGGGCGGAGCCAGTCAGAATTTTTACTACCGGTTCTCTGAACTACTCAAAATTTCCGCTACCGGTTCTCCAGAACTGGTCAGAACCTGCTGAAACCCACCTCTGAGCAGAAGGATGAATAGGAGGGATTGTCATTCCTCAACAGTTGGTATTTAAGGCATAATTCCTGTATTTGAGGAGATACTCTATAGCCATCAAGAACAATAGCAACTGATAACCTAATTTTATCTTAATTTATCTGAAAATATTAGTATATAGCCCAGGATTCATCTTGAAGTGTGACAAAACATGAAGAGTGTCATTCTTTTTCTTTTCTTTTTTTACTCTAGGCTTTAATTCCCACAAAATGATTTACTTTTTTATAGCAAGTTTTACTGGGAATGAGTTAGAATATTTGCTCCTATTGAACTTGCTGTAACAGAGACATGAACATCTCATGAAGTCTGATGGTCACTTTTCCCAAGGAAAACACTGGAAGAAGGAAAAGGAGGAGAAAGTGGAAAAGCTGAAACAAACGATGATAATGAAGTTGCTAGAAATGTAAGGATTGCTTGTAGCCAATAAATTTGCATTTAAAAAATGTAATTGTTTAAAAAATGTAAAATGTTTAAAAAATGTATTGAGGAAATTAAAATGTCAAAGGACAAAAGCAAGATGATTAGCATTAAAGGGGGCTTTGGGAAAATTATATTAATAATTGCATAACTTAAGGTGCAAAAATTTCTGTTGAAGAAAACCTATTAAATTGAAGCAAACCTATTAATATAAGAGGAGTAAAACCAAGTCATGTTCAGACCAAGATTTTTGCCTTATGGTAACTGATTTCCATTTCAGATAATGTTCCATTTGTCAAGGACTGTCCTGGAACCAATGGACCTATCATTTCCTTCTCTTGTATAGAAGAAAGCATGTTCCTATCTTACACTATCGTTATTATTATTTTTAATTTCAACTTTCCACTTCCTTTCTTCCAGTTCTTGTTGTGCGCACATCCTTCTTCTCATCTATCTCTTATCTTTCTGGAAGAAAGGCCCTTAGCAAGTGAAAGGTGCAATTTTGGTGTATGTGCAAGGCAATTATTTATTTTCTGGAAAAATTCTAAATTATCTGCATTTTCTCTGTGTTTGTGTAATGTGTTACTAAGACTTTGGAGGGTATGTGTGTCAGGAAGTTTCTGAGGACTCTGAATCAGGAGTGGAGAGGCCAGGTACTTTGCAAGGGTTGGAGGAGCAATTGGACAAATTCCAGCTGTTGAAGAAAAAATGGAGAGGGACAGCTGCAGTGGGAGAGTTCAGAGACCTAATTGGAACCACAGTTGAAACCAGCCAGTGGAGATGAGGTGGAATTGCCTCCTCCGCCAGATCCTCAGAGTGGAATGGAGGCAGGTACAATGGAGGTTGTCGAGACTACCACCAACCACCAAGGAAATCAGGAGATTCAGGCAGTTCAAAATATACATAAAGATTTATTGCAAGCTTAAGTTCTGTACAAGAATCTGAGCTATTAACTCAGGTCAAAGGAAATGAGAGGGAGTTAAGCAAGGCATTCAAGGTGGGCTAGTCTTAGATCTTTTGTGGATACACAGGGATTCATGACTTATGATGTGTTTGACCCCCTCCCTCAGGCTCAGCCTGGTCATCTCACAAGGAGGTAGCCTCACCCCTGCTAATGAGCTACACCAGTGAGCACCTATTTAGTGAATTTGATATTATCTCTGTCCAGCTAACTATGTAGATATAATGGGGTAACACATCTTGAACAAGCATGGGATCCAGTTCTTCACAATATTGTCTAGAACAGGGGTGTCAAATTCAATTTCACTGAGGGCCACATCAGGATTAGGTTTGACCTTGGAGGGCTGGGTGGGGATGGAGGGCTGGGCATGGCCATGGTGGGCGTGGCCATGGTGGGCATGACACAGGACGCACCTCCGCAAACATGGTTTTATAAACTTATAAAAATAGGGAGGCGTACATTTCTGTGATTTTGTTTTTTTAATACTTACTTGATCTACTTGATCACCTTATGAAAGAGAGACCAGATCAAGAAATTGACTCCATAGGAATACTAGAACTATAAATTATTGACATAAGCAATAGTAGCAGAATCCTGCAAGCCTGAAAGGTAAAATGTTTTACCTTTCTTCCCTTTCTGAGTCAAGGACGGCTTCCTGCACTCCAGTGGCCCCATTTTGGGCCTGAAAGGCCTCCTGGAGCATTCCGGAGGCCTTGTTATGGGTCTGGAAGGCCTCCTGGAATTCTTCTGAGGCCCCATTTTGGGCCTGCAAAGCCTCCTGGAATGTTCCTGAGGCCCCATTTTTGAGCGTGGAAGGCCTCCTGGAGGACTCTGGAGGCCAAAAGCGGTTGCGAGGTGTGTGTGCACATGCCCTGTCCACACCCCATTTTTGCTAGCAGATGCACTGCAGGCCAGTCCTTTGTTATTTCCGGACTGGCCCCATGGGCCATATCTAAGCACCTTGTGAGCCAGATCCGGCCCATGGGCCTTGAGTTTTACACCTCTGGTCTACAACATAGTTCCAGTTATACATATATAACAATTGTTAGCAAGAGGATATGTGCGTTTTTTTGTTTAAGAAAGTCAAACAATTAAGGCAACTTAGAAAATTTATCTTGAGGTGAGTGAGTGTGGCCTGACTAATCAGTGAAAATCCTCCTTCCATCATTACAAGCAAGCACACACACACACACACACACATACGCACACTTTTTTATTGTAAGAAATAGCCCCTCTTGCCAATTAATGAAAACATTCTTTTTGAAAAGAATTGTTGCCAATCACTTTTCATAACGGCGTACCAGCTATTGTTATAAACTCTGAGTACAATTATATTTTTAGAGAATGAACCCATTAGAATCTGTCATCTACATCACAATGATAGAAAGTATATTTCTAATCTTCGCTATTCCCCAGCTGTATAGGCTTTCATCTGAAGAACAGAAAGAAACAAATTATTCTCCAGTGTTCAGAATGAATATGATCTGTTCGCATGTATGTCACCTTTGGCTCCTTGTCTAAGCTGATGTTCCAATTTCCCTGTACAATATAAGCACAGTATAAGAGCTGAGTCATATTCATATATCAAATATGCTCAAATGTATAACAGGAGCCATTCGCTATTTCCATAAACTTGCAACATTTTCAGTGGTTTAAGTAATCCACTTTGTTATATCGTTCTTCAATGTGAAATGCTCTGCTTTTTAGTAATTTCTAAACTACAGATTAACATATTTTATAGGATATTAATCAGAAATCTAACTAGGAATAAAAAAATTCCCAGGTCTTAATTGTCCTAAATGTCTTAACATCTTTATTTTCTTATCGCTTTAAAGAAAAGAAGAACCATCCTAGGCTTGTGCATCCAGTAAGATCATGCAAAAACACCACCACCCTTGTAGAGTATTACATAAAATGAAATGGTTTCTGTTACAAACTCTAGGTGATAAGTCTTTATTATTATTATTTACTTTATTCATTAAACATGAAACTCAGTCAACTGAACATTTAAAAATGTGTCACAAATACAATTGACTGGTGCTAATGGTTGATATGAGTTGCTGCCAGCGTCCTAGGTATCAACCAAGTATCTTCTTAAAATATATGATGTTCCGAGTAGCAGTTTTTTGCAGTTTCACTGGTGATATTGCAGGAAACTGCAATTTCTTGATGTGTTTTGTAAAATTCTTGGACATGGTACTAAGTGCCCCAATGACAATGGGTATCACTGTTATATGTTTCATCCGTAGCCATGTAGTTTTGATGGCCAGGTCATGATATTTTGTGATTTTTTCCAGTTCTTTTTCTTTGACTCTGGTATCTCCTGGTACAGCAATATCAATAAACTGTACACTTCAGTCCACAACAACCATGATATCTGGCATGTTATGTTCCAAATGATAATTCGTCTGAATTTGAAAGTCCCACAAGATCTTCACTGTCTCCTTTTTGATAATTTTTTCTACTTTGTGCTCCCATGTCTTTTTGGATATAGGCAGTGGTGGGATTCAAGTAATTTAACAACCGGTTCTCTATCCTAATGATTTCTTCCAACAACCAGTTTGCCAAACTGCTCACAAAGTTAACAACCGTTCTCCCAAAGTGGTGCGAACTGGCTGAATCCCACCACTGGATACAGGTATGTTGTAGTTTTTACATAATGACCAGTGGACTAATTTAGCAAATCGATCATGTCTAGCTTTGCAATCAGTTTGCGTGATTTTGCTGCACTCACATATTAAGTGTGAAACAGTTTCAACTTTGTCTTTGCAAAGTCAGCAGTTTGGATTGTCAGTGGATTTTTGTATCTTTACTTTCATGGCATTAGTTTGTAGTGCTTGTTCTTGAGCAGCAAGGATTAAACCTTTCCTTCCTTCCTTCCTTCCTTCCTTCCTTCCTTCCTTCCTTCCTTCCTTCCTTCCTTCCTTCCTTCCTTCCTTCTTTTCCTTCTTTCTTTTTTTTTTTTGCTGTCCATGCAGAGCTTTGGTTTTCCATCCATTTAATCTGTCATCCAACTGTTTTTCCTTATATTCTGCCTTTGTTTCTGTTGTTTTTATAATGTTCTCCATTTTCACAGCCTGCAGCAATCTTTCTGTGCTTTGGTTCACATAATCATTCAAACTTCGTTTTTCTTCTTCTACAGTTTGATGGATTTGCAATAGCCCTCTGCCCCCTATTTTTCTAGGCAGGTACAACCTGTCAAGGTCACTTTGTGGATGTAAAGCATGGTACATGTTCAAAAGTTTATTTTGGTATTGAAGTAGAATACATTTTCTGAAGTAATGAGCAATGTGATTCTGGAGAAGGTTTTTGTCAGAGTTTCTTGCAAAATTCAAATCCAGAAGCACACACAGATAACTGATTCAGCTGGATTCATTAACTTCTTTATATACATAATAATACATGAAGATAAATACACAATACCAAATAGAAGATTCTTTCAATGTAGCAGTTACAAGCAAAACACAAGACAGGACAGAACAGTTAGTTTCATTTTCAGCAGAGCAGACAAGTTTGCAGCTTCAGAGCTCAGAGCTTAACACACACTCTGGTTTCTGTTTCGTTTCTCTGCACAGAATCAGAAGCTGCAGACTAAGGCATGCCCTGGCTCCAGCTCCCAATTGGCTGACTTAGTTGCTAGGCCTATTCATTGGCTGACCTTGTTACCATGTCTTCCCAGTCATAAATATTCTGACAGTTTTCAAGTGGGAAATTAAAGAAAAACAACCAGCAGGCTACTTAAATTGATAAGCAATGGCAGATAAAAGCTCTAGCAGAATAAGAATTTCAATGATATTTTAAGAGGGAGTTGCAAATCTGAAGTCAATCTCAGTAAAATACAATTTTGGTGGTAAAGTGGTGTATAATAAAGCAAGGCCACTGAATGCATAAAATAACACACAGCTGATAAACATTTCTATAGTTCTGACACATAAAATGAAGAATTCATGTCATCCATCCATCCATCCATCATCCATCTCTATGAATCACAAACCAGGGTTCTGCAAAACAGTAACCACCTTCTCTGTCTTCTCTATGCTTTAATAGCAAATATTTTTTTCTGTGCAAATATTTTAAATGATTAGAAAGTTTTATATCTCTTTATATTTATCAAACAGGAAAGTTTTTGCATTGATAATTCCTTATGTAACCACTAATATAAACTGGCCATAAATGAAAATCATTCTGCTTTTTTATATATAAATATTTTTTTCTTTGATGCACTTTTAAAAAACTCAATCAGGACCCAGCCAAGGTCATGAATCTTGACTGATTCGTATTCATATAATTTGATTTCTCTAGAATGCTCTGAATTTGAGCTACTACCATTTTCTTGTTAATGTTCCCTAAGAAATGCACGTTAGAGGTAGAGCTGAATATGTAGATCAAATAAGGAAATAGACTCCACAGAAAGATTAGGACCACATTTAAAATCAAGATAGGTTGTAACAAGATAGCCTGACTGTGAGCTTGGGGAGGCTAAGATGAAGACCATAAAAGCATCACAAGATTCCTCTCCCAGAAACTATTACCAGTCATTTGCCAGCTAGTCAGATTTTCATGCTCATTTGCCCTGCTTTTTCATAAACTTGAAAAAATGTGTAAATCCCTCAATTTAAATACACATTTCTGTTTTGTTATGCTAAAGCCCAACCTCAAATTATATCTTTATCTTCAAATACCTACTTTTTAAATGTAGGACTCACTGGTACTATCTTTTCATATCAAAGGTTTATGTACTGCCAGTCATCCTCAGCTCATGTTTCTTGAAAAGAATAATAAAATATAAAATCTGACTAATAATGGTGCTACATTCCACATGTTCTTCGAGGAAGTTCAGACTGAGTCACATTATTTCAAAACAAAGATGAAATGAGCAACCCCTGTTGTGAAGTTTCAAAACAGCATGTAAGCATTCAATATTTAGCAATCTCTAAAAATAACCAGAGATTTCAAGAAGTTGTAGATGTCAGTCAGTGATATTTTAAATATGAATGAGGTGAGAGGAAAAATCTTTACAGGATTAAAAATGTGTTTTACTGAAAATAATTTTGTAACTAGCCCTAGCCCTAGCCCTAACCTTAACCCTAACCAGATAATTAATTAGAAGTTACCAGAAAATGTTTTTATTGTATCAGGGATTTTACTTTACAACTGTTTTGTAAATTTTTATATATAATAATTTGCATTAAGAATTACATTATATAGATAAAATTAATGCAACTACAAAAAATACAAAATAGAAAGATAAAAAGTGCAGATGGAGAAAAAAGAAAAAGAAACCTTACCTCTTGTTCCCAGAAAGTATGGTGAACTTTAACAATGTATCACCATTTTTTAAATTACAATCATTTCTTCAGGCCATATCCTACCTCATTCTCTATCATTCCATCTTCATTAGTAAAAGTCCGTTAAAGTTTACTGAAAATAATGATGCAACTATTACAAACTATATCTGATAAACCCATATATATACTGTATCTCACTTTCTGTTTAAAGGTGTATCTGTCGCTTTAGATAAACCAAATCTTTAAAACATTGGCATCTGATTCTAGTCAATGTAAATGCATTAAACATTGCCAGAAATAACCCATTCTACTTTAACTTCAAGCATATAATCCAGTTTTATATTCCCCTCCCCTTTTCTCACAACAATATTTAGCACAGGGTGGTTGAAGCAGCTTGTGTTCCATAGCCAGTCCTGAACTGGATTGAATTGGATCTAGAGCAGGAGTGTCAAACTGGTGGCCCACAGGCTGGATGTATCACACATAGGCCACGCCCACCCCAGCTCCACAAAATGTCACAAAACATCACGTGATGGCAATGTGATGCAGCAAGTTTGTTACCTGTGATCTAGAGAATCAATTTCATTGGAAGGGGCCTAGAATTGATCAGCCACCACCTGCTGAAACTGAAAGAAAAAAGAAGTTATGGTCCTGGTAAAAAAGATATGGCTGTTTAAATTTGCTACACAAGGGAGTTGCACTTACTGTAGGTGTTGCTGATGGGTATTTTGAACCATCTCTTTCCAACTGAATTGGAGGCACTGCATAATGCTATCATTTATATTCTGCTTATCAATTTGTGAACAAAATATAATATTCCAAAAATATTGCATGTCTTCCTTTCTCTCATCTAAAAGAAAATAATCCTCCACTGTTCCTGGATTTCAGTTTATCAGGAAGTTACATTTTATCTACAGAAAGATCATTAAGGTGATCTGTACAACAAATTATGCCCTGAGGTTTTCTTTTACTTATCTCTGAATAATTGCTGGTAGAGAATAAATTAACATACCTAATGTTCCTACATTAAATGAAGTACATAGTCATGAACTATTTGAACAGTTTTTGTTATAGTCATATAACCAAGACCATGAATATTTAAATGTTGCTTAGGCAAAAATTCTGGTAAAAGAAATTAACCAAAAATTACAGATCAAAATGGGTAGGATCTGAAGGGTGAGTTTCAATCTCGTTCTCTTATGGTGAATACCGCTGGCTAATCATGAGGGATATGATTAATGAACAGTCATGGCTGAATCATAGATCCTGGTTATACACAGAATCAGATTTCCCCCAGCACCTTCCTTTCTCAGAAATACTGTAGAAAGGGTGGGTTTATAGTCGAACTTAGGAACAGCCCAGACATAAAGTATGGATGACTGACTAAAGTCAAGTTTCCTTCAATAATTGCAGAAAGCAGCGGTGAAATCCAGCCGGATCTATCCAGTTCGTGCGAATCGGTAGCGCCGGTGGTGGGAGGCTCCGCCCACCTGCCGGGATGTCATTACATCCCGTTTTTGAGCCTCTGCACATGCGCAGAAGAGGTGTGCCCGCTCACACTCCCGAATTGGTAGGGAAGGTAAGTGCATTTCACTGCTGCCAGAAAGTCAATGTAAATGAACCTTTGCTCCCACACCAATCTTACTTTTTATTAAGGTTTCCTCAGAATGTGTTTTCTAGATGTTTCCTTGTGAATTTTTGGAGAACTAGAAAGCTCACACTAAAGACATTCACATACTGCTTTCTTAAATTTCAAATATGTATAAATTATTGAATATATCAAGCTTCTGAATAATATTTAACCGCTGCTTTAACTGTCCCATTATTATTAGTCCATATGTTTATATTCTTGCTAGCTCCACTGATTTGTTTGGTATATATTTTTGAAATAGGTGTGCAAATAAGCATATTTCAGTATTATATGCAGAGAGAGCCAATTTGGTCTACTAATTAAGACTTGAAATTGGGAGTCTGAGTTTTTGTTCTGTTTTAGGCACAAAAGCAATTGTGTGACCTCGGACCATCAATTTTCTCTAAGTCTAACCCTAGGAGAAGACAAGGGGAAATTACTTCCAAAATCTTGCCAAGGATTAGTCCAGGAAGTTACCAGGATCTAACATTGACTCCAAGTAATAATAAAAAATAGCATATTGTAAGGAGGTGAAATTGAAGATCGGGTAACATCTGGCAAAACTTACCTGATAATGAACAATCCAACAAAAAGGGCAGCAACAAGAAAAGGAAAGTGCCCAACAACAGAAAAACAACACATAACCTTATAATTGACAAGATAATTTTGAAAAACTGCAAGAGAAGGATGGCCAACATAAATGAATCTTGAACTGAATACAAGAAGGCATCGTACTCTCTGCTACATGATTAGATAATCAAGTGCTTGGAACCAGAGGAGTCAGTAGAAATATCAGAAGCTTAGTGCAAAGATCAATGCAGAGTGGAAGACCCAGTTGTTGGTCAATGGTGATAGAGTGGGAGAGGTTTCTATCAAGAGAAGTCCTGACAACATCACCAGCAGTCAATTGCAAATTGCAGATTTACTTAGAACAGTTTACCTCCGCAACAATTCCTCTAATATTATTAAAGAGCAACACCTGCCCATTCCAGGGCCTTGGGAAGGACTCAATAGGTGGATGAAAATGCCAAAATCTGTCTAAACCTCTGGCTAACTATACAACCAACCATAATATGTAGAAATGTATTGGTCATCCATTATGTTATTTATTTGAAAAAAATAAAATTATTCCATTGGTATGGCATATATACGGAGCATGCCACACTAAGAAGTTTGTACTTTGCCAGAGGTTCCATTTAATATTTTCAAAATAAGGTGTGATTGCTCCCAGATGAATTGCATTTTGGAGATGCTGATGAATCTGCAATTGTCACTGGAGAGACAGATAGTACTGCTATATGACAAGAGGCATACGCTTAAATTCTTTTATATATCTTTCAGCTGCATCTTGCTACAGTTCCCTCCAAGCATTGACTTCTGGAGTAACCATTTAAGAATTTAACGTTTCCTTGGAATGGATAAATCACATTTCAATCCATTTCAAATGGATAAATCACATTTTCTTTTCAATGAAATAATCTATTTGCTATGGACAGATGGATGGATAATTTTACTTGGATTCCAGGCTATACATTTCACTAAGATTTCTGTAAGATTTAAAAATATCAGGTTTCCAGTGTGACTTTCAATCTTGAATTACCAAGCTACCTGCTAAGTGTTAATTTCTTCACCCCATGAATACTGCTGAATTTCCCAGGTTGTGTCTAAAATACCATAACTCCCTGATGTTCTGTTTGCAAAAGAAATTGTCCCTGTGTAAACATCAATCCAGTGATTACAATTATGTCCTTAATGATTATAGACAGTATCTATGTCTCACAGGCTAACAGGGATTTCCCAGAGAGAATTCACGTGATAATACTTTGTGTTTTGCTTTTTTAAGGATAAACATTGATTACAGAGAATGTTTCTATCTATCCCCAAGAACAGAAAGCACCTTAAAAAATTGCAAACTTGAAAACCCTTAGGTGCAGAGTTTCCTGCAAGAAACCGATGAACCTATTTTCCAAGGAAGAAAATGATATTGCGACAATATCAGGGTATAATCTAGCTGCCATATTTTCCTCATTTCATCTAGGATGGAAGTGTCTATGTGGGCCAGTGGTGAAATCTGAACCGGTTTACTATCGGTTCGCTGGCTGCGCATGCACACTTTGCCCAAATAGGTTGTAAAAAAATGCTTTTAAAAGTTAAAAAAAAAAGGCTCTGACGATCGTGTGACACAGCTGTGATCGTTAGAGCTTCTTTTTTTTTAAAGCATTTTTACTACCGGTTCCAGAGAACAGGTAGTAAAAAAATGCCTAAAAAGTAATATACTATATACTATATGCAGTTAGATATATAGTATATGGTATACACTATAAATCTAACTGCTAGTGCCAGTGCTATTGTCATGTGAGGAAAAGCAATATTATATACTAAGAACAATGTATCAATGAATCATAGCTACATGATAACACATGCAGCTTTTTCAAACTCCTCCCTAAATGTTTGGTCTTAATTCATAAAATCAAGAATCTTTTTCTCCCAAATGGCGATCACGTGACCAAAAGATGCTGTGATGGTCATAAATGTGAAGTTTGACCACAAAGCTACGCTATTTGTTTTTACTTTGTCATAACTTTGAACAGTTGCTAAACAAGTTGGTTGGTAAGCAAGGACTACCTGTGTTTTTGTTTGGTTTTTTGAACACATGACACTTTTTCCCTTCTACATTTACCTTTTATTTCATTGGATGGTTACGATTCTCTACGTCAATCCTTCATAGAAAATTACCAATTAAGTTATATATAATCTGCAAACAAAATTAACTTGGGAGTCCAGTACAGTGGTGGGTTGCTTCTCGGTTCTGTCCCGTTCTTGCGAACCGGTAGCAAAAGCAGTGGGAGGCTCCGACCACCTGCCCGGATGAAATAATGGATGATCTGCACATGCGCAGAAGCTTCCTGTTGTGAACCGGTAGTAAAGGAAGGTAGAAGCCACCCCTGGTTCAGTAGAACTTTTTCTGACTTAACAGTTTTCATGAGTTACAGCTTACCCCATTTATTCACTTACAAATTTTAATGCAAGCAGTAAAGGTGCCACCAGATTCCTTCTAATATTTAGGTACTGTGGATTAACATGACTCCCTTCCTACAAGGGTCTAGGGTGTTGTTGTTTTTTGGTTTTTTTTTAATTGCTTATAATGCATCCAATTGGCCCCTGCTGTATTAGAAATGCTGTGACAGAGCTGCTAAACATGGTCCGTCCCTGTATTATCTCTCATTTTACACAGGGACACACTGTATTATTTTGAGTACACAAAGTACGAGCACTTGGTTAACCTTTGCATTTGCTGCTGTACTACAGCATTACCCAGAAGACTAAATTAAATTTAGATCAAATTGCCCTCAATTAGAACAAATGAAGAAGTAAGATGCCACCACGGAATGAAATTTCTATTACACTGGGGTAGGGATTGGATGTTGTTAATGACCTTTTTTTTTCTGTACAGTTGGCTGATATAATTGCCAAATTGTCAAAAAGAATTAGATTTTCCCCTCCCCCTCTCTCCTGATGTTTGATATTGCAAATCAAGACTGGGGTGTCATAACAAAATAGGCATAGGTGCTTTCTTTTGTAAATAGATTGCTCTTCCTTTCTAAGTAAATTACATTTATCTGTTACATTTCTCTCCTTTGGAATAACTAATGCATATCTGGAAAAGAGCAGATTCAGAGTTTAATTTATGCTGGGGCCTGGCTCTATAACCTGCAGGTCTGATAACCAGATTAAAAACAAACAAACCCCTTTCATTTAGTTCAAAGTGAATTTCATTTTCATGCTGGGATTAGATCATAATTCTAAACGCTTATTGGGGGTGGGGGGAGAAAAACAGCAATTAATTTATATTTTGGAAATCTGAATGAAATATGATTGGGCTGCTTTCACTGTTGGGCTCTTTTAGATAAATCAAATGCATGTCCTATATTTATATATGCATTGCTTAGCTTTTTAAGGCATTGAGAACCTCAAAATGACAAAAAAATAACGTGCAAACAAACAAACAAACAAACAAACATACTCTAGACAAAACAAGCGGCTAGAAAACCAGCATGATAAACTTAAAGTATAGATAGTCCCCGATGTACAACAGTTCGTTTAGTGGCAGTTCAAAGTTACAACCGCACTCAAAAAAGTGACATGACCATTTTTATCACTTACAACCATTGGAGCATCCCCATGGTCATGGCATTTATATTCGGAGGTTTGACAACTGACTTGCATTTATGATGATTGCAGTTCCCAGAGACATGGGATCCCCTTTTGTGAACTTCTGAAACTTCTGACAATGGGGAAACCAAATTCACAAAGCAACTACGATGATTCACTTAACAAATGTGGCAAGAAAAGTTGTTAAAAGGGGCAAAACTCACTTAACAAATTTCTCATTTAGCAACATATATGTTTGGGCACAATTGTGGTCGTAACTCAAAGACTACTTGTATAAAGGCAATCTGTTGGTTTGTTTTTTTTTAAAAAAAGAAAGCAAAAGCAGATGATGATGATGATGATGATGATGATGATGATAATAATAATAATAATAATAATAATAATAATAATAATAATAATAATAATAATGCCTTCGACATGACCTGAGTTTAACTCATAGAATCATCTGTTACAATGTCCTTCCTGTCAAAGACTACTTCAGCTTCAATTGCAACAATACACAAGCACACAATAGATTTAAGCTTAATGTTAACCACTCCAATCTTGATTGCAGAAAATATGACTTCAATAACAGAGTTGTTAATGCTTGGAATATACTACCTGACCCTGTGGTCTCTTCCCAAAATCCCCAAAGCTTCAACCAAAAACTATCTACCATTGACCTCACCCCATTTCTAAGAGGTCTGTAAGGGGCGTGCATAAGAGCACAAAAGTGCCTACCGTTCCTGTCCTATTGTTTTCCTTTGTTATATCCAATTAATATAGTTATTACATACTCATACTCATATATATGCTTGTGTGTTGTATAGTTGTTTCATGCTTATGCTTATATATACTGTGTGACAAAAATAAATAAATAAGAAATAAATAAAAAAGAAAATAAGTAAAAGAAAAGTTAAACCAAGTAAGGTAATAGGCTTTAACATAATACAGTTGTAAAAGGACAAAATGCAAGGCTTATACAAAATATTTTGCCCTAGTAATAGAAAAAATATGTTAGTATCAGACAAATTTTCCCAAGAAGAGCATTTCATGACCCTCCTGCTTGAGAAGGCACTTGTGAGCTTGTACCATTTATAGGGGACTCCTATGTGGAATCTAACTCTCGGCAGCATTTATGATTAATATGGGTAGAGAATGACAGGTCAAACCTGTGACTTCCATATGTTTGCCCAGAAGGTCTATCATGGGAATCTAAAAACAAAATCAAACAAAACTCTAGCATTTTCTGCACAAGCTCCAGAATTATGTTTAGCTGAATGTCATTATATTTCTCCTGTAGACCTTCTGGGCAAACATCTGGAGGCTGTTACTGTGACAGCTGGTTCTCCAGGTTTATAGGGAACACTAGAAAGGAGATAAGTTTCATAAGGGAGGAGATAAACAACATTTGATTATTATAAACCTTGCTCTCTAACCACCAGGATTGGGCACAATGCTAAATCAGCTTTATTCATCTTGGGCATGGGACTGTCAGCTGCAAATTCCCCACCCCCACCCCCGTCCCTGGATCAGTAGTGAAATCCAATTTTTTTTTTACTATTGGTTCTATGGACGTGGCTTTGTGGGCGTGGTGTGGTTTTGTAGGTGTGGCTTGGTGGGCATGGCAGAGGAAGGATACTGCAAAATCTCCATTTCCACCCTACTCCAGGAGAAAGATACTGCAAAATCCCCATTTCCACTCCACTCTGGGGCCAGCCAGAGGTGGTATTTGCCGGTTCTCCAAACTACTCAAAATTTCCACCACCGGTTCTCCAGAACCTGTCAGAACCTGCTGGATTTCACCCTTGCCCTGGATACATTTCATCCTATCTGCTTCACTTGGATAGGGTAAATGCTTTGTAGTGCTTCAACTATTAATGCTATTTTTTTTTCCTAATCTAATTGAATTTCATGAATTTGAGTGAAGAAGAATGTGAAGAGGGCGCTTCAACATCTTCCGGTGGTGAGTGTTCACTTCAATCATTCACATTGGCTGAATTTATGGAAAGTCAACCGTGGCATGATTAAGCACCATTAATGCCAAATTATTGGTCTACTGGTCATCTGTGGTTTCTGTTCATTGAACAGATCTTTTATTTGCACCAAATAAGAAATAATGAAGACTGATTATGTGCCATTGCAACTCTGATGCCATTTTTATCACATAATGGTCGATCTAGTTGTGGAGGAATACATGGATGTTCTTAAATGATTGATCTAGAAAGTATCATGGTATACACAAACACCATTTGTTCTGATCTCTTCTTTTTTTAACTGACAACCAGAAATGGTTAATTCATTTATTCCATTTCTTCATTTTCCTATATCTGCCTAACAAAGTGGAAGAAAAGATTTCAGTGCACAATATACTGTTTGAGAAATAAGATACAATTTTCAGGAGATGGTTGAATAATTCGTACTTTTTCCTGAATCAGTTGTCACTGACCACTTTTTAAAAAACTATATTAAAAACCCTCTTTTAATGCAACTCCTTGGCAAAGAAAAATAAAGCTGAATTATTGCTTTTTTTTCTGGGTTTAATGGAAGTAATTCTGTCCATCATTATAGGCAAGCATGTTGTGTTTATTATTAATTAGTGTTGTGCCTTTGTATAACAAACAACATTGCTAAGATCATTAAAGTACAAGGTTAAGTCACAATATCAAAGCATATATAGGTAGCCATTGACTTACAACTGATCATTTAATGACTGACTTCAGAAAGTTCTACTTATGACCCATCCTTGAATTTGTAGTCACATGACCATAATTTTTGATTTATTTATTCCCTCCCCCCTGTTTTTCCCATAGAAAAACAGCAAGAAACACCCATTGGGTATGCTGGATTTGCTTAATGACCACATGGTTTGCTTAATGACCCTAATAACTTGCTTTATGACTGTTGTAAAATCAAGTCTGGTCACATGGTGCCTTAACTTATGAGAGTAATGACTTACAACCAAAATCCTGACCTCTGTGGTGGTCATAAGTTGAGGATTACTTCTATGACGAAATGGGGAAAATGTTTATGTTTATATTAGAAGTGAAGACCCTTTGAGAGCTGTGTGCAATGTAATTTCATTTTAATGTATGCCAATTAGTGTATGATCGAAGTGACAACAAAAAAATATATTCTATTCTATTCTATTCTATTCTATTCTATTCTATTCTATTCTAAGAGAGCAGGGAAGAAAAGGTGAAAATGTGTTTTGTCTTTCCTGTGGAACACACAATGGGAAGTTAATTACTCTTTGTTTAGCATGAATGTGTTCTTCACACAGTCTTCCTATTTCCCCTTCTCTCCAGAATTTCAAGCATAAGACAACTCTGTGTGTGTGTGTGTGTGTGTGTGTGTGTGTGCGTGTGTGTGCGTGCGTGCGTGTGTGTATTGCACAGTGTATTATTAAAAACGTAGTTCAAAAAGCAGAATCCACCAGCCAGGCAAGTCAGGGAAATAATAGAGCCAACTGGATCCAGGAAGGGAGGGAAAGAAGATGTTCTGCACAGATGGGACTTCTGATTGGCGAGGAGTTTTTCTTTCCTTGAGACAGAGATGTCTAAAAAGTGTCAGCCTGTCAAGGTAGCTCAGACAGAAAACCAAAGCCTTGAGTACTAACACTAACCTTTATTGTAGGCTTACTATAACAAGATCTTGCAAGCCTGAAAGCGCTCCACCCCTCCCCTGCCTTAATCTTCCCCATTCTCCAAAGAAATAGAAAAGGACCCTCAAATGTCTCTTCCAACCCTCCTTTCCCTCTCTGGTCTGAGATTTTGTCTCTCAGACTGTTGTCTAGGCTGCAGCTCTTTCGCCTCTTTCCCAAGGTTATTCTCAGAGCCCACTACCAAAAGTCCTTTTCAGACATAACGAGCACATCTATAATGATCCCTGCCTATTCTCTAGAAAGCTTTGAAAATACAGCGATAAACTATTCAAACGTTATGTAGACCCTGTTGACTTTCCAGAGACAGAGTTCTTTGCCCAATGGACCAATTTCTCCTATTATTATTTAGCATATGGCCGTGATGCCGAATCTATGGCACACATGCCACAGGTGGCATACAGCATCCTCTCTGTGGGCACACGAGACATTGCCCCAGTTCAGCTCCGCCGCGCATGCACGCATGCCTCCCGCCAGACAGCTAGTCATCGGGTCTCTGACATGCATTTGTGACATGGGGCATGTGCGGAAGGCCATGCATGCATGCATGCACGGAGGGGTGCATGTGCGAGGGCAGGGCACATGCATGGGGGCATGTGCACATTGCATTTTGGGGGTTTGGGTGCACTTTGGGCACTCAGTCCGGAAAAGGCTAGCCATCATTGGCATATGGCATAGCATACATGAACTAATATATATATATATATATATATATATATATATATATATATATATATATATATATATATATATATATATATATATATATATATATATATATATATATATATATATATATATATATGTTTTCTGAGGTTTTCACGGTGTTTGTATATAGGTCTTTGGTTGTTGGGTTTCTCCGTGTAAAATTGGAAGTGTCTTGGCGGCGTTTGACGAAGTCTCATTCGTCATGAAGCCTGAAGATGACGAATGAGACTTTCCGCCAAGACACTTCCAATTTTATATATATATATATATATATATATATATATATATATATATATATATATATATATATATATATATATATATATATATTAACATTTCACCTAGATTACTAAAACATAATAAAATATAAATGTTAAAAAGATCTATGTTCAAACACCAATGCCTAGGCCATCTAACCATTGAAGAGCAGCATCATTTATATATATTTTTTTTAAAAAATCAGCTACTGGACCAGTGTATGCCTTCAGCTTATAGCCGGTCCCAATGTGGTCCTCAGTTTGATGTGGGATCTCACAGTCACACAGAGGGGAGGATACCAATTTTCCCTATTCTGGTATCTTAACCAAATTAAGGTTTTTTACATCAGCAACAGTGCTTGGATGCTCCAAATCTTCTTCATTCTGGTGACTGTCTGGAAAAAACAACAACAGAGAGCTATTGTACTGTCTGGCACACCAGAGTACAAGTAATCCTTGACTTACAGCGGTTCATTTAGTGGCTGTTCAAAGTTACAACTTCACTCAAAACAGTGACTCATGACCGTTCTTCACACTGACGACTCTTGCAGCATCCCCTTCTCATGTGATCAAAATTTAGAAGCTTATTTATGATGGTTGCAGTGTCCCGGGGTCATGTGATCCCCTTTTATGACCTTCTGATGAGCAAAGTCAATGGGGAAGCCAGATTCATTTAACAATTGTATTAGTAATTTAATGACAACAGTGATTCACTTAACAAGTGTGGTAAGAAAGGTCACAAAGTAGAGCAAAATTCAGTTAACAACTGTCTTGCCTAGCAACATAGACTTTGTGCTCAATTGTGGCCATAAGTTGAAGATGTCTTGTAGTGTGAAGAGGCAAAAACTGGTGATGCTTAGCTGATACCAGAGTTGGGAGCTACTAAGCGTCTTTTGGCAATGGGTGAGCTCAACATGATAGCAGTATTCCAATGTTTGAGGGGCCGCCACAAAGAAGAGGGGGTCAACTTATTTTCCAAAGGACCAGAAGACAAGACAAGAAACATGGGATGGAAGCTAATAAAGGAGAGAAGCAACCTGGAATTGTGGAGAAACTTCTTAACATGGTGAACAATCAACCAGTGAAACAGCTTGCCTTCAAGAAGTTGTGGGTGCTTCATCACCAAGGTTGGGTTCCACTTATCTTTGCTACTGGTTCGCAACGGGAATGTGTGCATGTGCGTGGCTCACACATGGTGCTTCTGCACATGTGCAAAGCATCCGTGATGATGACTGGGCAGGTGGGTGGAGCCTCCCCCCACCGTTACTACTGGTTCACAAGATTTGGACCAAACCAATAGCATCCCACCACTGTTCATCACTGGAGGTTTTTAAGGAAAGACTGGACAGCCACCTATCTAAAATGGTATAGGGTCTCCTGCCTGAGCAAGGGGTTGGACTAGAAGACTTCCAAGGTCCCTTCCAGCTCTATTCTGATTGATTGATTTGATTTGATTTGATTTGATTTGATTTGATTGTTTGATTGATAGAAGTTGGATATTTTCAGGCACTATGTGTCTCTGATTTCCTAGCTGAGAGTCCTCCAGGTCAGCATTTAGAACATCCTGTTGAACAATTTGCAAATAAATGTTTAAAAGCCTAGAAGATCATAAAGCACAGCAACAAAATTGAATAGAAGTGAAACAGATTAAACTGTCCCTAATAACTGCCAGGAATCATCACCATAAACCCTTAAAGGTAGTAATGGATATTTCCTAATGCAATCCTCCCATCCCCCAATGTATTGCTCATATTGGTTGTGAAATATTTCTTCAATCGTATTGTGTAAGTATATCTTCTGATGTAATTTGAAATGTTGACTTTTGAGGGTTTGGGGGGAAGCCATGAATAAGCTTCTGGAGAGAATGCTTGTAGCACTTCATAAATTTATTATTCTGGCTATAGATCCTTATGTAAAATAGCAAGCTGTCAGGATTTAACCAATCGGTGGAAGTGCTACAAATATTTTATGACTAAATCACTATATTTTTCACTCATGCTATTAATAGATGTCACCCAAAGCACACTTTATTACAGAAATGTCAAAAATATATTTCCTTGTATGCCTCAAGGAGATTAATCATTATCTCATTAACCATTACCAAAAGGAAACATCCATGCATGTTGTAATATACCTAATTTGAAGGAAGAAACATCAATTTTTAGAAACAGGAACCCAAAAGAAGAGCTGTTATAGTTAATTCTCATGATTACAACACACAGTATGTCATACCTGCTTTTAGGCCGCTGAGATGAAATCACCACATCATTCAACAAGGCAAGTATTTGTGGTTTGTCAAAGTTTTTCAGAAATGACAGCTGCCTCTCGTATCCTTACCTTTTTTAACAACTCAAAATAGATGGGGAAAGGGGGCTATGAAAATTCTTTGTAGACATTTGTTTTATTGCTTTTAGGACCTGTATTATTCTAGCTTGCCCCACAAAAGACACACTATTTGATGTGTGTGTGTGTGTTTTTTTTTTAACTTCTTCTTCTCTCTACTGCATTGGCTGGTTCAATACTATTTTTAAGCCTCTATGATTGTAGTCCTTGACTTACGAACGGTTGTAAGTCGGGGTGTAGTGACAGTCCAAAGTTAAAATGGAACAGAAAAAAGTGACTGATGACTGTTTCCCCACTTACGACCACTGCAGCATCCCCATTGTCACATGATCAAAATTTGGCCACTTGGCAAATGACTCATATTTATGATGGTTGCAATGTCCTGGGGTCATGTGATCACTTTTTGTGATTTTCCAACAAAGTCAATGGAGAAGCCAGATTCACTTAACAATTCCGTTATTAACTTAGCAACTGCAGTGATACACTGAACAAGTGTGGCAAGTACGGTCATAAAATGGGGCAAAATTCCTTAACAATTGTCTTGCTTAGAAACAGAAATTTTGGGCTCAATTGCAGTCATAAGTCGAGGACTATCTGTAGTCTGTATATGGAGTCCAAAGATATTTAGCAAGAACTCTGGTTATACCACATTCCTGGGGCTCCAAGTGGATTTGTCTTTTATATTGTTCCCAATATTCCAGCTTTAGGAATGAGAGCAAATACCATCCTCTTCATTCGGTGCTGAGGATGCACATGAAAGCTTAAATTGGCATTGGATTGGTAGATGCTGATTGCATTATTAGTTTTATGATTACTATCCATGCTGTTCTGGTTGTTAAATGTTTCTACCATATCATACTATTTTAGCTTGTGAATTAAGTAGCTCCATTTTATGCATGAATATTTTTTTTTCCATCTCAAGATACAGTCTCAGGATACAAGATACATTGATTGATTATGCTATGTTTCATATAAAGTCACACTCTCTGATTGATTAAGTTATAACAAACTCTGATTAGCCTTCATGTTGCACCAAATAAAAAGACAGAGATAAAGCAATGTACTGTTGTCTGAGTAGTAAGAGGAAGAGTATGTTGTTAGAGGTAGTCCTCAACTTAAAACCGTTTATTTAGTGACCGTTGGAAGTTACAAATGCATGGAAAAAAGGGACTTATGACTGTTTTTTACCCATATGATCATTGCAGCATCCCAGTGGTGAAATTCCATTTTTTTACTCTGGTTCTGTGGACGTGGCTTGGTGGGTGTGGCTTGGTGGGTGTGGCTTGGTGGGCATGGCAGGGGAAGGATACTGCAAAATCTGTATTCCCACCCCACTCCTGAGGAAAAGATATTGCAAAATCTCCATTCCTACCCCACTCTGGGGCCAGCCAAAAGTGGTATTTGCCAGTTCTCCAAACTACTCAAAATTTCCGCTACTGGTTCTCCAGAATCTGTCAGAACCTGCTGGATTTCACCCCTGCAGTATCCCCATGGTCATGTGATCAAAATTTGGATGCTGACTCATATTTATGATGGTTTCAGTGTCCTGGAGTCATGTGATCACCTTTTGTGGACTTTTAACCAGCAAAGTCAATGGGAAAACAGATTCACTTAACAACCGTGTTACTGATTTAACAACTGCAGTGATTCATGTAACAACTCTAGCAAGAAAGGTCATAAAATGGGAAAAAATTCACTTAATAAATGTCTCACTTAGCAACAAACCTTTAATTCCATTGAGGTCATAAGGAGAGGACTACCTATATTATGCAGGAATTCTCTGACACATGCTCAGATTATAGTTTTGATACTATCCATAATAAGCATGGTTGCTTTAAGATAAGTACCAACTGGGACTCAAACCCTGATCTCCCATGTCAAACGATGGCCCCCTAACCATTATGCTATCTAGCAGCTGCACACACATACACACATCCTGATTGTTGCCCCTTTAACAGCTGGAATTCTTCTTAGCTTCCTCTTTACTTCACCTCTACAGCTCTTTATTCAACTTTTTCGGCCCCAAAGTGTCATCTCTTTCTTTTGAGAGTGCTTTGCCCCGGGGTGAAATCCAACCAGTTCGGGTGAACCGCTAGGGATTATTGGCATCGGTTTGCCGAATTGGTAGTAATCACTCCTCGTTGGCCCCACCCATGCCTGCTGCTCACCTCTTCCAGCCCCTCAACCTTCCACAGAATTGAATGTTAAATGCAGCAGAGAGAATGCTAACTTTTTCCCCTCCATTCAGAATGGAGCTGCTGCAGCCTGTCCCTTTAAGGTAGTCCCCAGGAGGAGTAGGACAGGGGAGCAGCAGGAATGGAGCCATTTTCATGAAAGGCGGGAAAATGAGGAACAGGATTTTCCTGCCTGTCATCCATTCCTCAATCTCAGCACAGACTGAGGAAGGATGGTAGGCAGGAATATTCCCCTCCCCATTTTCCTGCCATTTGTGACAAGGAGAGGCTGGGAGGGGAGGGGCCAGTGAGGAGCCCCGCGATGTGAGTGATGTCGAGTTGGCCACGCCACTCAGTCACAAGCCATGCCCACAGAACCGGAAGGGGGATTTTTTTAATTGCACCACTGCTTTGCCTCCTTTTCTTACAGCACTGACTTTCTATGGAAAGGTTAGCCATTTGTAGAAGGGAGGATTTGCTGTAACATAATCCTTTACTAGCTGACAGGCAAGAAATTTAAGCAATAAATAAGCTTAATTCAAAATGCAAGTACTTGTACTAATGTACTCTATGAGCTTGGAAAGGCCTTACCAGGGATAAGTTGCGACATACATTTGCCCTGGAAAGATGCTGCACATTAAATGTTATCACCTGGGAAAAGTTTGCTGTTGTGTCTAACAAGGATGGGGCTCCCAGGAGCAGCAGGAATGTGAAAACTGGTTCTGTATTCACATTCCTTTACCAAATGTGTATTCACATTCCTTTACCAAATGTGTCTGTTTCTTATTTTACTGCCTTGTCTGGATATTTTTGTCTATATTCTCCATTGGCTTTTAAAAATTTATTCTTTTGATTTGTTTTATTCAATGATTTGGCTACTTCATATAAAAATTATAATTTATATGTGTGTTTATTGCCTATGCCCGAAGAGAAAAGTTTTCAATCAGTGTGTGCTATCTGTTCTAACATATACCGGTGAAACATGGACACTAACCTCACAATCGATACAAAAGCTACAAGTGGTGCAAAGAAGGCATGGAAAGTTATATGCTCGGCATCAAAAGAGTAAAAGAATTGAAATGGAATTAGGCTGGTCACATAGCAAGAAAAACCGATGGCAGGTGTACCAAGGAAGTCATAGAATGGATCCCACTTGATAAAATGTTTCCATAAAAGAGACCTAAAACAAGATGGAGCACTGACATCAGCAAGTATTGCAGGCCCAATTGGCAAAAGAAAGCTCAAGGAGGTATTGGTTGGAAATATGCAGAAGAGGTCTTCCTCCTACAGTGGAAAGACAATGGCTGGAATGATGATGATGATGATGATTGCCCTCAAATCCACATACTTGCTGTCCAAAAAAGGTAAAGGTTCCCCTCGCACATACATGCTAGTCGTTGCCGATTCTAGGGGGCGGTTTCAAAGTCAAAGAGCCAGCGCTATCCGAAGACGTCTCCGTGGTCATGTGGCCGGCATGACTCAACGCCAAAGGTGCATGGAACGCTGTCCATAGGTTGTCCATATTTTATGATAGCAAAACCTGCATCAGATGTTGTTGCTTTGTATAATGAACACTACAGCACATATTCATAAAGAGTGGATCCCTTAGAAGTCCCGTCTGCACTGGAAATTTATATTCGAAATCGGTTCCAATGGTTAACAAGCATTTTTTTTAAGGAAATGTCCAAATAGAAAGTTTCTTTCTAGGTCAGTGATGTTGATCAATCACTGTCCAAAGTGAATTCATTAATGGAGAAAGTTCAAGGAGGATTAACAGGCTGTTCTGCTTGATATATCATATGCTACCATTGCTGATTATGATCTGTTGATATTTTTTGCATTAGGGAATATCACCCTGTCATTCGAATTTATAGCAACTCCCTCCTTTGAAGGAGGACATTCAAAAATTCTGTTATAAGGAGATGCTAATAGTTTTCTTGCTTATTTTTTTCACATTGGAAATTATGTCCAACAATATATTTGACATCTGAATTACATTTTTTTCTGAATCTGTATTATATTTTCCTCATCTACTCAAATCAAACAATGTACTTCATTAACAATAAGCATGTAACACTGAACATTGAAACAAAGGAACAATATTATGGAATAAAATATTTCTTTTTTTATTTCAGCTCTGCTTTTTAAGAAAGCACTACATGTGTGGCCAGTTCTTCCATGTGCTTCTAGTTGTATGAATTTATATGGTCCACCTATATATATTTATAAATGATATAGTTAACCAGATGATGGTGAATATAGTTGTATGATTCCTCTGGAGACTACTAAACATACATAACATGAACTGTCCCTCAAGTCCGCCTTGATTCCTTGTGATTTTCTGGGTACATTTTTATTATTTTCTTGGCAGTCATATGAAATTGTTTTGCCATTGTTTTTTTTCCAAGCTGTCTTTTAGATTTCTCAGACTAGCCTGCAGCCCTAAAATTTCTTCAAAGTTTCTCATGAAAGTACTAGGATAAAGAAGAAAAGACAATTGTTTTCTTTGGATGTGCAGAGTATCTTCTTCCAAGATACCTAGACTAAAAAAAAGTGAACACAACAAATGAAAATCCATTAGAAGCAAATCAAACCATGCTTTTCATTGGAGGCATGAATAACCAAATTTGATTGGCCACAGTTTGGGTATATTTGCAAAGCCCCAGCTTCCTTGAGAGGTACACAACATTGTGAAAAATTGAGGGCAAATGAAGAAGAGAAAGACCAATAGTAAACTGGATGCCCTCACATCCTGGACATACATTGTTTCAACTCCTACCCTCAAAACGACGCTATAGGGCACTGCACACCAGAACAACTAGACAACTATTTTTTTCCTGAAGGCCATCACTCTGCTAAACAAATAATTCCCTCAACACTGTCAAACTATTTACTAAATCTGCACTACTATTAATCTTCTCATCGTTCCCATCACAAACCTCTTTCCATTTATGACTGTATGACCGTAACTTTGTTGCTGGTAATCCTTGTGATTTATATTGATATTGATTGTTCCTGATTGCTTATTTGTGCCCTGTGATTATCATTAAGTGTTGTATCATTAAGTGTTAAATTGTACCCTATGACCATCATTTGTGTTGTAAATGTTGTACCTTGATGAAGGTATCTTTTCTTTTATGTACACTGAGAGCATATGCACCAAGACAAATTCCTTGTGTGTCCAATCACACTTGGCCAATAAAAAATTCTATCAAGACACTGACTTAAGGGAAATGACTCAAACATAATCAAAGGAATAGAAGGTACATGAGTGCTATTTCATAATAAGATGATTAGATAAGAATAATTTTATTCTTTTTCCGTGATTTTTTTAAAAAAATAAAACAACGTATAATGTTAGGATGGCCCAAATCATTTTATCCTGCTTTTTTTGCTCAGACGGTTGAATTATCTCTTATCTTCTTTTCATAGTGCAGGAGGAACAATTTACATTCAGTGTTATATAAACCGACACTAAAATAATTTTCAGTTACGGTAGATAATGAGCTAAATAACTAGAAGTTTCAACTTTCCATCTGATTGAAAGAAGGAGGATCAATATGGCACTTTCTCTCATTTTCTTGTCTTTTAAAACAAGGGGAGACAATAATATCCTGGATACAGTCTTCAACTTACATTCCTTAATGACCATTTGAAGTTATAACAGCACTGGCGAAAGTGTCTTATGTCTGTTTTTCACACTTAATGACCGTTGCAGCATCCTCATGGTCATGTGATCAAAATTCAGCTGGTTGGCAAATGACAAGTATTTATGACAGTTGCAGTGTCCTAGGGTCATGTGATCACCTTTTGCAAACTTCTGATAAGGGGAAGCCAGATAGGGAAGCCAGATCCATTTACTTTGTTACCTTGTCCCTAACTGTGTTACTACAGTAACATAACAACCATAGTGATTTGCTTAACAATTGTGGCAAGGAAGTTTGTAAAATGAGACAAAACTCACTTAACAACCACTTTGCTTAGCAGTGGGAATTTTGGACTCAATTGTGGTTGTAAGTCAAGGACTTCCTTGGTCTGGTGTTTCAGATGTGGAACATAGACAACATAAGAATGGCTGTAATGAGAGGGTGGCTGTTGTGGACTGTTGGCTGCTGGCCCCTCCAGCAACCGAATCAGATGAGGAGGCAGCATGGGAGTCAGGGCAGCATCAAGGCAACCTGAGAGCTCTGAGAGGGAAGAGGGAATGGAGCTGTCAGAGATAGAGACAGAGGTGGAGCCTGGGCACTCCATCAGCCCTCAGAGGGAGAATCAATAGCCCCCAGGTCTGGAGGTGGCTGATGAGGAAGAGGAGGAACAGCTGAGTCCAGTGCCTGATGCACGGATATGCAGAAGGCAGAGGAGAGGAGAGCAGTGGAAATTTATGGACCGA
>NC_080539.1:137282589-137319135 GCF_028640845.1 Ahaetulla prasina
GTTCACCAAAGCACCTGAGGTAGAACAAGAAGCAATGGGTGGAAACTGGTCAAAGAAAAGCAACTTAGAACTAAGGAGAAATTTCCTGACAGTTAGAACAATTAATAAGTGGATCGTCCTGCCTTCAGAAGTTGTGAATGCTCCAACACTGGAAATGTTTAAGAAAATGTTGGATAACCAACTGACTCAGATGGTGTAGGGTTTCCTGCCTGGGCAGGGGTTGGACTAGAAGGCCTCAAGGTCCCTTTCCAACTCTGATGTTATGTTATGTTGTTATCTACTTTGGGTGATGAAATGTTTGCAGAAAGCTACCCAGCTAAGAGAGCACCAGGATCCTCAAAGAAATTATTAAGAACTTTAAAAGTGATGATCTTTTTACTATTGTCAGAGAAAGAAAATGTTTGTTATTTATAGAGAAATGATGAGAATTGTCAACTTACTTTTTTCAACTGGGGTATTTACAATATTTGCAGTATCTGACGAGCAAAATCAATGGAGAAGCCAGATTCACTTAACAACCGGGCAATACTAACTTATCAACTGCAGTGATTCACTTAACAACTGTGGCAAGAAAAGTCGTAAAATGGGGCTAAACTCGCTTATCAAATGTTTCACCTAACAACGTACATTTTGGGCTCAGTTGTGGTCATGAGTCAAAGACTACCTGTATGTTAAAGTGTAACACCTATGGTATAATTTTGTAATTATTTCACCACCCTGTGCTCTTTCAGATCAGATAAACTGTGGGGAAAAGAAGAAAAATTAGAGGAAAGAAGGGAGAAGATATACTTCTCACTCTGGACCCTAAAGAGAGGTAGAAAGTACTAAAGATCGCTAAGGGGAAAAAATACTTCAATTTTAATTTTATTTGGGAGGTGGAGAAAACCCGCCATATTATTTTTTAAAGCATTTTATACATATTTCTCCAAATATAAAAATTATGTATATAATTTTGCCCAATGGCACATTTTTGCCAGTTTGCTGTCCAATTATTTTAGCCACTTTGCTACTTATCGCTGATTTCCCTAACAAGAAAAAAATTCTACATTTGCAAAAGGATATGAACTTCCTTGCCTATGGCCAGTATGATACAAATGTTTAAACAAATCTAATTTGGGAATAATTTGGCTGCATGGCATTATTGCATTGATTCAAATGTTAATATGTTTTATATGTCCAATGAAAGATGATCCAGAATTTAAGATGCTGCTTTCCAAATTAAAAAAACAACAACAAGTAAAAATGTCTGTACAATGCATAGCTTTCCTTATTTTGACAACCCAGAGTTACCAACTGTAGCTGAAACCAACACTAATGATTTTCTGAAATCACCCAACCAATGTGCATGTGATGCACTTATACAGTGTACTGTATGTATGGGGGTACATATATGTCAGTGGTGGGTTTCAATTTTTTTTACTACCGGTTCTGTGGGTGCGGCTTGGTGGGCATGGTATGGCTTGGTGGGTGTGGCAGGGGAAGGATACTGCAAAATCTCCATTCCCACCCCACTCCAGGGGGAAGGATATTGCAAAATCTCCATTCCCAGCCCACTGCAGGGGAAGGTTACTGCAAAATCCCCTTTTCCTCCTGATCAGCTGGGACTTGGGAGGCAGAGAATAGATGGGGGTGGAGCCAGTCAGAAATTTTACTACTGGTTCTCCGAAATACTCAAAATTTCCGCTACCAGTTCTCCAGAACTGGTCAGAACCTGCTGAAACCCACCTCTGATATACGTGCTGAAAGCTTCACTCACCATTCTGAAGGCCAGGACAATGCGATGCACACAGCCATACAATAACTCAATTGGTTTATAAAATTAATTGATCTCCACATCTCCTCTCTTACATATGAACTATTATTGGATGGGGTGTGATGCTAGTTCGTGGTGCACCTTGGATAGCACGGTAATGTGAACCAAACAACTGGCAACAAGTAGCAACCAGACTACATTGAAGAATTGGCAGTTAACGACAGTTGGTAGCCAGACATCTTTCTAGAACTCCTGGCTCTCTATGGATAAACAACTATAAGTCCATGTATTTGCCATACGCTAAATAAATAAACAAGCAAATAAATATTCTTGGATGTTGAAATATACACATAGCAATCTCTCTGGTGGAAAGAGCAAGGAGGGGAAAAAACAAGATGGGGTAGGAGTTTTATTGGGTGAACAGGGAGTCCTCGACTTACAACAGTTCACTTAGTGACCATTCAAAGTTACAACATCACAGCAAAAAGTGATTTATGAAAGTTTTTCACACTCCTGCCCATGCAGCATTCTTACAGTCACATGATCCAACATTCGGATGCTGGGCAACTGGTTCATTTTTATGACGGTTGCAGTGTCCTGGGATCATGTGATCCCCCTTTGTGACCTTCTGACAGGCAAAGTCAATGGGGAACCCCGATTCACTTAACAAACCCTCTAACTAGTTCACTTAACAACTTTGGCAAGAAGAGTAGTGAAATGGGGCAAAATTCACTTAACAACTGTCTCACTTAGCAACAGAAATTTGGCGCTCCATTGCGGTCGTAAGTCGAGGACTACCTGTATTACTCTTTTATCAACCTTTCACATCTGTTTTGCTTTTTTAAAAAAAGTACATAAGCAGACATTTTTAAATATAATTTTCCCGGGCATAGATATATGGCATATATTTTATAGACATGTCTTCTAGTTCGTGAAATTTTCCTATGCAGCTCTGCTAATCGTATACATCACTGTTTGCAATACATAAGCAATTTTCAGGGCAAGAAATTGGATTCTCTGTCCCTATTAATGCTACAATGGATTCTTGAAATGAAATGCCCTCCTTCAACATTTCTACCGTGAGTTGTTCTCAACAAATAGATTATGGCTTTTGGGAAACCGTACAAAGGAGTACACTATAAATATATAAACGGCACAGGTATTTTTACCACATTCTCTTACATTTGGACAAAGCTATATTTTTCATAAAAGCCACCATTTTAGTTATATGCATTGTCACTCCTCCTCTCATTTTAACACACTGCAGACAAATCAGAAAAGTACCAAGGCGGTCTTTTAACATTTCAACTGCTTTCCTCATCTGGCTACAATTAAGCCAGTGAGATTCTCTTTCAGAGAAAACAAAAGAACAGGGTGCTTGCTTTTTTCCCTCCTAAATTTTCGCCATGAGAAATAATTTTCTGTAATTTCTGCTGTCATTTGGCTGTTCCAATTAGAACTCAATATTTAGAGGCTCTCATGAGAAAAATATTCTTTTTATCTAGCATAAATTGAAAGTGGCTTCCGTTTGTAACCTAATTATCTCAGAAATGAAGCGCTGAGTAGCAATGTCTGCACATTGCTAAACGTCACTTTAAAGCAGCGGTTCTCAACCTGTGGGTCGGGACCCCGTTGGGGGTCGAATGACGATTTGCCAGGGGTCACCTAAGACCATTGGAAATATGAGAAGTATACTTGTGAGTCGAAGAATCACGCTCCAATGGTTGACTCCACAGGCCAGCTGCAGGCTCTTCAAATCGCTAGCCGAATTCGGCTTCAGGCACGATGAATTAAAAAAGAGAGAAATCTTTGCTCTGATGTCTCCCTCTCAAGCCAGCTGCAATCACTCCCAATCGCTAGCCTAATCTGGCTTCAGGCGCCATAAACTTAATAGGGGAGGAGTCTCCACTTTAATGCCTCCGTCCTCAAGGCAATTGCAAGCAGTTCAGATCGCTAGCCAATATGGCTTCAGGCGCGATAAATTCAAAATGAAAATAATTTTACAGTTGGGGTCACCACATTGTGGGGAATTGTATTAAAGGGGTCACAGCACTATAAAGGTTGAGAACCACTGCTTTAAAGGTATAGATGGACTTCATTCAAGAGAACTTTCACCGGGCACCAAATTTACTTTGACTTTCCCCCAAGTTCTCAGCATATTTTATCTGAGGCCTTCAACTCAAATAAAGAACAAGAATGATAAATGTTTCTTGCATGATCTCTCTTGTTGTAAGGAAGCTATACTACATTATTAAAGGAATTTAGAATAGAATAGAATAGAATAGCATAGAATAGCATAGCATAGCATAGCATAGAATTCTTTATTGGCCAAGTGTGATTGACACACAAGGAATTTGTCTTGGTGCATACACTCTCAGAGTACATAAAAGTAAGATACGTTCGTCAAGAATCATAAGGTACAACACTTAATGATAGTCATAGGGAAACAGTCAATATAAATCTTAAGGATATCAGCAACAAGTTTATATGTATATGTGTAATGTATTACTGTAAGTTTTGGCGGGAGTTTTAGGCGGGAAATATCTCGGTTCTGATTGGATGCAGCCTCAGGCTGAAGTGTATATAAGGAGAGGTTTTTCTCCAGAGTTTTGCTGGGTCACACTATATTAAAGAGCTGTTGTCACTAACCTGGTCTCCTGCCTCGTCAATACCCAAACTTAACATTGGCGACGAGGATGGGATCTTGAGGCAGAGCACCAGAACAGAGCTGAACTCACTACGAGAATCAAACCCAGCAAGGTGGCGAATGCAGCGATGACCGGCTACGCCACCCACTCCGTTTGACCCTGCCCAGGAGACATGGGAATATATATGACCCGTTTGAAAGTTTCCTGGAGGCAAACGAGCTACAGGAGTCTCCGACAACCGCAACGGGCTTACTTCATAAGCCACTGTGGGTCAGCAGTCATCGCCGCGTCAGAAGCCTAGCGGAGCCAACACCGCTACACTCCGTGTCGTGGCAGACCCTTCAGACCCTCCTGAAGAATCACTACGCACCAGCCCGTCCAAAACGTCGTTCGGCATGCGAGTTTGGGGCGCAGGCAACAAGAAGGCGAGTCTATCAGCGACTACATGGCAGCCCTGAGACAAGCCTCCAAGCATTAGTACCGCGATCTGGACGAAGAGCTGCTGGAACAACTTATACGGGGTCAGAGACATCCGTTTGAGGAGGCGGTTGCTAGCCAAGAGCAACCTGACATTGTGGCAAACGCTCTGGACGAAGCCAGAGCCCATGAGATGTCAACCATGCAGCAGACACCTTACAAAGCGACTCACGCCGATGGCGGGCGCAAAGCGAGCACAGTCCACCACGAAGAAACCTATCGTGAGTCAACCAGCGAAGAGGAAGAAGTCCACTACACCGGAAAATCGACAAGGAAGACCCGGAGGAATGCGGAAGTTGCGGGGACATCAGCGCCAAAGATGTAAGTTCAGGGGCGCCATTTGCCGGCGGTGTGAAAGGAAGGGCACCTGGCTCAAGTCTGCGAGCACCCCAACCTTCCCCCGAAAATTCAAATCGGCCAATCAGAGCGGCTCTGAGTCAGAGATGCAAACCCCACATTCCGCCGAAATTTCAAACCAGCCAATCAGAGCGCAGATCGGCGGCGACCGCGATTGGCCAGGAAAGAAAGAGCGAAGTCAAACCGAATGACTGTTACCATAGACCACGCAGCTACCCGCATCGAAAAGATCTTCACAAACCCGACAATTGAAGGCGCACGTGCCGACTGGAAGTAGACACAGGATCAGCTATCACAATCATGTCCTGGGACACTTTTGTGAAAGCCTTGCCACATCGCAAAGCGCAAGCTACAGAAACAACGGCTCCGGGTGCAGGATTACCAGGGCAACCGCATCCCTGTTCGAGGACAACGACCGTCGAGGTCAAGTACGGGACATCGAAAAGACCCTGCCCATCACGTTAGTCGAGGGAACCTTGCCAAGCTTGCTGGGGCTAGACTGGTTCCGGGCGTTGGGAATGGGGGTGACTGGCGTCCACCGGAGCGGATGCAACCTGCAAAACGCCCTACTGGAGGAATTCAGAGCGATTCGAGGACCGTTTAGGCAAGTACAAGGGACCCCTATCTCCTTCAATTTAGACCCCAAATAGCTCCCATTAGGTTAAAGGCAAGGAGGGTTCCTTTGCACTCAAACCTAAAATCGACAAAGAGTTAGATAAATTAGTCAGCCAGGGATACTAGTGCCAGTTGACCATGCCAAATGGGAGACGCCAATCGTCACCCTATAAAACCAGACGGGTCCATAAGAATTTGTGCTGATTACAAGGCTACCTTGAACAAAGCATTGCAAAGAGCGCCTACCCAGTTCCAGTAGTGCAACACTTATTGCACTCACTAGGACACGGACAAGTTTTCGCCAAATTAGACTTGGCACAAGCGCACCAACAGCTACCCGTAGATGCTAGCACAGCTGAGGCCCAGACCATTATAACGCACGGGTGCCTTTAAGTGCACCCGGTTACAGTTCGGGTGAGTGTGGCCCCGGGCTATTCCAAAATTTGATGGGCGGCTCCTACAAGGGTTACGGGGAGTCGTACCCTATTTCGATGATGTGTTGGTATCAGGGGAAGATTTAAGAGAACTGGGGAAGCGATTAAGGAAAGTTTTGGCCATTTTTAGGTCGGCAGGATTAAAAGTCAAAGCAAGCAAGTGTCAGATAGAGGTCGAATCTGCTGAATTTTGGGCTATAGAATAGACAAAAAGGATTCACCCACTGAGAGCAAAGTCAAGGCGATAAAGAGAGCCCCAGCACCCAAAAACAAGACAGAACTCCAGGCTTTCCTGGGTCTGGTAAACTTTACGCCGTGTTTTAAAGACAAGGCAACGTTGCTGAACCGCTGCATAAATTGCTTGGAAAAACACTGTTTGGTCGTGGGGAAGGCAGAGAATAGGGCATGTGAGGCAGTAAAAAGTTTGCTATCAAGCGATAGCCTGTTAATACAATACAACAACAGACTGCCGTTAGTATTGGTTTGTGATGCGTCCCCCTATGGAGTAGGAGCGGTACTTAGCCACAGACTCCCAAACGGCACTGAAGCCCCTATAGCGTTCTATTCACGAACGATGTCCCCGGCTGAGAGGAATTACAGCCAGCTAGATAGGAGGCTCTAATAGTGTCAGGGTGAAAAATTTCACGAATCGTTTTTGGGCGTGATTTGAAATTGTTACTGATCACAGACCGCTATTGGGGTTACTGGCTGGCGACCGCCAACGCCAGTAGCACTCTCACCTAGACTGACCAGATGGACTATTTTTTGACCGCATACTCCTACAAGCTGCAGCATCGGCCTGGAAAGGAGCTGGGGCATGCGGACGCATTGAGCAGATGCCCATTGCCAGGGGAAATCGAGGACCCCACCCCGGGCACACCCGTTCTACTAATTGACTCTTTGGACTCGGGGCCAGTCACATCGCAGGAAGTGGCTCGGGCCTCCTACCGGGACGTTGTTTTAAGGACTGTAATCAGGTGGGTTCAAAAGGGATGGCCGCTTGCGGGCGAACTTTCAAGGAATTTGTAAAGAAAAAAGGGGAATTGTCTGTGCAAGGGGGGTGCCTGCTCTGGGGGGATAGGGTGGTAGTTCCAGAGAAGCTGAGAAAAAAAGTTCTGGAACTCCTGCATGAGGGTCACCCAGGAATTGTAAGGATGAAGGGTTTGGCTAGGAGCTATGTCTGGTGGCCCCTAATGGACAGGAAATCAGTGACAGGGTTGGCCGATGCCAGTATGTCAGGAATCCAGACCACTACCACCGGCCCCAGTTTTGGAGTGGGAGAAACCCCAAGGCCCTTGGTCCCGCATACACATTGATTTTGCCGGCCCTTCCACGCCAAACATTTCTAATTGTGGTGGATGCATTCTCCAAATGGCTGGAGATCATCCTAATGAAATCCACAACCGCGGAGCTGTCATCTCAGCACTAAAACACCTTTTTGCCACGCACGGGCTGCGGACACCCTCGTGTCCGATAACGCCCACAGTTCACCGCAGCATTATTTGAAGGGTACCTGGCTGAAGAGGGCATCCGACATGCCCTCTCAGCGCCGTTCCACCCTGCGTCGAACGGCCTTGCTGAACGTTTTGTCCGGAGTGCGAAGAAGCGCTATCACGGCGGCCCGGCGATTGGCAGGCACAAATCGGCGCATTCTAACCGTCCAACACAGGACCCCTGTGTGGCCACCGCCGCAGCCCAGCCGAGCTATTAATGGGCGGAAGCTACGGTGCCCGCTAGACCGGCTACACCGAACTACGTACAGGACGGGTTCAAAACAAAACCAGATAGAATCCGAGTTAAACATAGGAGACTCGGTGTGGGCACATAATTAGCGACGGCCCTAACTGGAAGAGGGGATAGTCATAGACAAAACGGGCCCCAAATCTTATCTAGTGGAACTAGACGATGGCAGAATCTGGAGGCGCACATAGATCAATTAAGAAACAGATTGAGCGATAAGGCAGAATTAGGCGAGAACAGCCCTGACTATGATTTAATTAACCCCACAGCTGACTGGGCGCCAGAACAAACAGAAAGCGTAAGCAAAGAACCAAACAGAGACTTATCTGAGTCAGGCGAGGTCCAGCGACACCCTCCGGTCCTCTAGAGGACAGCAGGTCCGAGCCGGCGAATAATCCAGGGCCGGATGGCGGGAGGAGGAGCTCAGAGGCGAAAAGTCCCTCCGGCAAGCTCGACTCAACTCCAGAAAGTGAACTGCGCAGGTCCGGGAGAGTCAGGAGACGCCCACGCCTGCAGGACTACGTAAGTAATATGCAAATATTGGCAAAGTGCCTTCTGGGAGGAAGGAGTGTAATGTATTACTGTAAGTTTTGGCGGGAGTTTTAGGCGGAAATATCTCGTTCTGATTGGATGCAGCCTCAGGCTGAAGTGTATATAAGGAGAGGTTTTCTCCAGAGTTTTGCTGGGTCACACTATATTAAAGAGCTGTTGTCACTAACCTGGTCTCCTGCCTCGTCAATACCCAAACAATATATATACAAAGTCAGCTTTTATTGCCCCAACAATCTGGGTCCTCATTTTACCTACCTTATAAAGGATGGAAGGCTGAGTCAACCTTGGACCTGGTGGGACTTTATTGCATTGTATTGTATTCATCTCATCACAAGCTGACTCTGAGCAGTTTACATTGTTAAAACAATGCAATATTACCTATACAATAAGTGGGTCTTGAGGTAGTCAAAATTGTGGAAACCTTTTGGGAAAAGTGTATTTTCTAAAACTAGCTAATAACACCACTTTTTAGAAGTGCTTACATAATATATATATCAATGGGAAAGTTTATTTAATCAAGAATGTAATGCAATAACTTTTATGAAGGATTTGCTATTAGAATAGCAGTTACAGTATAAAGAAGAAAAGTGAAACAGTAGAAAAAACAAGATGTACAAAATTATCACCATAGAAAAATTGAATTATATAAAAATTATCATCATGTCAGTTAATACTTAGTTGGGTAACCTTTAGCATGAATTACGGCCTTACAACGTCTTCCCATGGAGTTAACCAAGTCTTTTATTTTTGCAGCTGTTATAATGTGAAACCAAGATTGAAGATTGCTTCTATTAACTGGGTTTTATTGCTGGATGCTTCTGACTAACAAGTTTCTTTGGTGGCTCCATAGATTTTCAATTGGGTTAAAATCTGGCTATTCCCAGGCCATTCCAGCAATGGAATAGATTATCTTGAAACTCAAAAAAAAATGGTGTTATTGGAACATCAAACCTCAAAATACACTTTTCCCAAAAGGTTTTCACATTTTGGACATTTCTGTACATTTTTAAATATAGAATGTTGTCATTCTGGAACTTAACCGCTTGTCTACAGATATCCTTTACCTTTGTTCCACTCACAACTTACATTCAAATCTCAGTGAAGCATTTCTACCAGGGTTTTGTCTATAAAAGTTCACAGGGCCATAGAATTAGAGAGCTGGACCAATAATTTAATAAATTGGGGTGGGGGGATGAAAGAATATTCAATCCAGATATGAGAGGAAAAGTGAAAGTATTTGGACTGTTGCCCTCTAAAATGGAATTCCTTTTGAGCCAAAAGATCAGAAGTGTCTTGCAACTCAGCCACTAGCAGAAGCAGGAAAGTAGCAAATAGGTTTGGGGTTAAGAAGTAAGAAAAAAGCAAAGGAAAAACAAAAAAAACAGAACCATATAAGATAAACTCTGCATTTTCTGAAGTGCATCTTGTTATAAGGTTTTGCAGAACCATTTGCATTAACAATAAAGCTGGATATTGCCAAGGCTATAGTGTTCCCAATTGTAATTCAAGGTTCTGAAAGCGCTTGCATATGTGAGATGGGCAGCTGTAAAATAGAATGAATGAATGAATGAATGAATGAATGAATGAATGAATGAATAAATAAATAAATAAGAGATAAAGTTATTATATACCTTTGAACTGAATGGTTGAGAAGGCTTAGGTTCACAAAAGAACAAATTATTCAGTGCTGCTGTAGGTGAACTAAAAAAAGATTGCTCTGAAGCTTAAATATTTTGGCTCAGGGGTGAAGAGAAGAGCCACTGGAGAAGAGTGTGGTGTTGAAAAATTCAGATACTTAAAACAGCCTACCAAAATCAGAATAACAGAATAACAGAGTTGGGAAGGACCTTGGAGGTCTTCTAGTCCAACCCCTGCTCAACCAGGAGAATTTCTACCACTGCAGACACATGGCAGAGTCTCTTCTTACAAACCTCCAGTGATGGAGCACCCACAACTTCTGGAGGCAAAACTGTTGCACTGTTGAATTGTTCTAACTATCAGGAAAGTTCTTATGTCTAGATTTGGTTTGGTTTTCCTTGTTTGGTTTCCATCCGTTGCTTCATGTTCTTGATTATATAAACACAAGATTGCAAGAACTCAGAGAAACGGCTACTGACAGATGATCACGGCAAAATGACATTTCCTGTCATTCAAAAGAGTTCAAAAAGCATTTATCTATATATATATATATTATGAAATGCGAAGATATGAAGTTGGAAAGAAGTTCAAGAGGGTGACCAGATCTGCAACGGTAGTTTGTTTGTTTGTTTGTTTACTTACTTACTTACTTATTTATTTTTGTCAATAATGTATTAGGTAACAATTATAAATATAAAATATAATTATGAATACATGAGATGGATGCAAATAAATGGGGACAGTAAGACAGGGATGGTAGTAGGCACATTGGTGCACTTGTGCACACCTACAACCTCTTAGAATGGGGTGAGGATTATAGACAGTCTAAGGTGAAAGTTTTGGTGGTTTGGGAAGAAACCAGAGTCAGGTAGTACATTCCTGGTGTTGACAACTCTGTTACTGAAGTTGTATTTTCTGCAATCAAGTTTGGAGTGTTTACCATAAGTTTGCATCTAGTGTGTGTCAATATTACTGTAGTTGAAACTGAAGTAGTCATTGACAGGTATGACATTGTAGCAGATGATTTTATGAGCTATGCTTAGGGGTCGGATTGAAGATGGTAAAGTTCTAAGTTGTCTAAGCCCAAAATTTCAAGTCTGGTGGCATAAGAATTGTGTGTTGTGAGCAGAGGAGTCAAGGACCTTCTCATGAAATATCTCTGGACCCTTTCAATTGTATTAATGTCTGATATGCAGTGAGAGTTCCAGATAGATGAGCTGTATTCAAGAATTGGTCTAGCAAAAGTTTTGTATACCCCAGTTAGCAGTTCAAAATCACTGGAGAAGAAGCTATGTGAGATTAGGTTAACAACTTTTAATGCTTTTTTAGCAATGTTGTTACAGTGAGCTCTCTGGCCCACCATAATTGTGTCAAGTATTTAGCATCTTCCCAAAATGTCTTGAATTTGTTGGGAAAGCTGTAAAAGCAGGGAAGGTACTGAAAACTTACAATTTATGATGAATTAAAACAACAACAACAACAACAACAACACCCTATTGATTACCCAAATATTCCATAAAAAATCAGAAGGCTGTGAGGAAGTTGGATTTGAAACCAGACAGAGATAGAAGATGTTACCTGTAGCAATCAAAGCATTATGCAGATTAAATGTCCTCGGGACAACGAACCAGAGTCCAGGCATAAATCAAGCCAGCTTTCAAAGGGCTGGCTCAGAATGAAAATGAGCATAATTTTCCTGAAAGGTGCATTTTGCCTCACTAACCTGTTAAGATTTCATGATGAACTCTGGGCTGGTAGATGCAGTGTCAGATCAAAAGTGCCTGGATTTTTTCTTTTTCAAAAACATAGACCAAGTTCTCAATAAAGGCTCATGAATAAAAGAACCTTTATAGGAGAAGGTTATACATTACTGAAGTAGAGCAGATACATTTCAGGATGCAAAGAGACTAAAGAAGGAAATAGCAGATTTTATATTTTTATTTTGGTATAAAATAATCAGAGGGGAAACTAGGCCCAATTTTGCAAACACCTCTGCTCGTTTCAAGGTCATTTCCCAAGAGTGTTTCAAAGTTAGATTTGCTCTCAAGGTAGGCACAGCTGTTTCTCTTTAATAAACAGGATGGTTCTCTGAAGTGGTTATGGGTAGCGCAGTGTTACTAGAAAATTGATATTATCCTCCGCGACACTCAAAGGCATGGTTGATCACTACTAAGCAATTGAGGGGACTCTTGTCCAACATTACTTTGTAAAGGTAGATGCCGATGTCCCAGTCTCTAAAATCAAAGTGGAGTAGCCTAGAGTAAAAGGAAATATCCCACTGAGGGAATTATATCATCCTTCATGTCACAAAAAGCCATATGTTGCCTTCTTGGTGCAAAGTGATTTGTAGAAGTTAGTATAAGATTAGAAGAGGATGCGTTGAACCCCACAGAGATCAGATAGAAGTGCTCCTCAGGGATCTTTGTGGACATCTGCTAATTTGTGACATCTTGGTGTTGGGAGAAATATCCTTCTGGGTTCAGTTGCTTGGAAAGAAGGTTTATTGATGATCACCTTGCTTGAGTTCCTGAGCAGAAAAAGGGCCGAGATGCTGAGAGTGCCTCATACCTCTGTTGGGCTTTGATTTGAGGTTGTATTCTGATTCGTTGGCAGACTCCCCTGGTACCATGCAGGGGCAACTCTGTAGTCTGTCCTCAGGCCCAAGCTTGGTTGAGTCTTGCTGGAGGATGATGTAATTAAGAGGCTTTTGGCAATTTCTCTTATGGCTCTGCTAGAAGGAGGTAGATCTTTGTTATGTAGAATAGACTGGCTCAGGCCTTAATGGCCCATTAACAAAGGTGGGGGCTGAATTTCGGCCTCCCTTTTAGGGGAAACATTCTGCCCTTTTAATATTTCCTAAGATATCTCATTTTCCTAGGAGATGGGTGGGTGCTAACCTTCTACACTGGAAGGCAGGGAGAGCTGAAATTCTACTTCTGCATTCAGGAACATTGCAGTCCTTCAAATAATTAAATCAACCTTCAGTAAGTCCCAAAAGTGCTTTTTCAAAAGGCAACTGGACTTTGCTGTTGTTGTTGTTGTTGTTTTCCTTGAAGATGTTTCATATCCAAGAAGCTTCTTCAGCTCTTTGCCTTTTGAAAAAACACTTTGGGAAATGCCCTGGATGACTGAGAATCTCTCAAGACATAATTCAATAAGTTTTTAATTGATTTGTCCTGTCTCCTCCTTGAATTCTCTTTCCTCCATCATTTATCACCTTAGAAGATATTAGAAGATATCAACTATGAACAGTCTCCTCCCCTACTCTGAAGTCAGTGTAATTGGTCATCCATCTCAGTGCATGGTTGAGTTGAGTATCAGTTGTTAGAGCTTGGAATCCTGTTTTGTGTGATTCTTATGACTCGTATTGATTGAAATCGAGAAAACATTTGAACTTGTCTACAGGTGGTTCATCTCTGATTCTGCAGCTCTTCAAACATTTTAAATTGCTTTTGCACCAATAGTTTCTATATACCTTCAATAAGGGTATAGTGGCTCAATGACTAAGATGCTGAGCTTTAATCAAAAGGTCGCAGTTCAGAACTGCCGTGAGCTCCTGAGCAGCTTCTGCCAACCTAGCATTTCAAAAGCACGAAATGCAAGTAGAAAATAGGAACCACCTTTGGTAAGAAATATCCATCTGGGTTCAGTTCCAAGTGGGGACAAAGACACTGGAAACATGGAGGCTGCTTGGAAAGATGGTTTAATGGTGGTCAGGATCACATGGCTTGAGTTCCTGAACAGAAAAGGCCGAGATCCTGTGTGCTCCTGGTTTTATGATTTTTCTGAGCTTTGACCTTTCTGGGGCACAGGAAGAGTATCCTGATTGGTTGTCAGACTCCCAGGGGGTGGGGGTCTTAGCTAGCCTTGCTGGCTGTCTCTCAAGCTTGCTTGAGCCTTGCCATGTGGTGAGTTTCAGTTGTATTGTGTTGCAAATCATGGGGGGATTGAGTGAGCTTGGTTGAAGCCTTAATTGCCCATTGACAAAGGTGGGGAGAATGAGTGAGCTTAGCTGGGGCTTTTAATGGCCCATTGACAAAGGTGGGGGAGTCAGGAAGTTGCAGGAGCTCCTTTGTCTTTAAAATATGTTTCTCCATTTCTCATCCAGGAAGGTATAATATTCTGCTTTTTTAAATATTTCCTAGAATATGTCATTCTTCTAGGAGGGGGGGGGGTGCTAAATTCCTACAATCCCCACTTTTTTTTTTCAAAACGTGAGTTTTGGAACATGCTCCTGGCAAAATTAAAATTGATCAAATCAGTGGGTGCTTTTAATTTTCCTGATGCAAAGGAAGCCATTGATAGAGACAACAGAAAAAAGATTCCTTCAGTGGCTCCCAAAAGCTTTCAACCATGAAGGTCTAGCAGCCAGGGGAAAAGTTCTGGTAAGAATTTTACAGTATCCAATTTTCTATGCCAATTAATTTCAGCTGTTAGATATCACTTTCTGAGAGCTTCCAGTCAGGTCAAGCAAGCACACATCCCAAAAGTTTCACAGCCATGGTTTTCCTTTAAATTACAGGCTGCCATTTCCAAGGGTTGGTTACTGAACCTGCCCTAGCTCTTACTTTAGTCTATCCAAGATTTTTTCCAGTCCAAATTGAGGTTAATCAGTGTGCAATCCAGGCTTTTTCCTTTCTTCTTCTTCTTCTTTTTTTTAATTACGCACAATGGGCCCTGGGGCTTCTACTCATGAGACCACCAGTGCAACATATCTTGCTTTACTGGGCAACTGGGCAGCATCATTTGTGAGTCATAGTCAGGGCTTGGGTTTTGGATATCACTTTCTGCTATCTCTTCAAGAGAGGAATTGCCTGAGGGGATGCCCTCCCCATGGAATTAGCAGGGAGATCTGACTCCTTGGGCTTTTAGTGCCACAGAGCAAAAATCAACCTAGAAGTCTTGTGTGGAGGTAAGTGAAGGTAATAGACTAATTCTGAATGGTGTGTCTCTCTGTGTGTGCCTGTGTATGCAGCTACTTTTACAATACAGGCAATACAAACATTTTGGACATATTTCCTCCCACCAGACAAAAATCTAAGGTGTTCAGAACTTGCTGTGGTAGCCACTCAAATACAATCCTTACATGAGTACTTTAGACTGATTACAATGTAAATGAGACAAGACAGAAAACCTTACAATGAATTTCCACCTCCCCATAGTCTTTCCAGTTGTCTTCTGGGAATTGAAAAGAGTCTTTAGTCTTTACTTGTACATATCAGGGTCCTTTCTTTCATATCTTTTGGGTGGCATGCTTGTTGGTCAGTCAGGTTTGGAAAGGTCTGCTCCAAATCTGGTTGCTGTGATGGCTTTCAGTGGGAGCTGGATTCAAACTCAATTCCTGGCTCCAACAAATGAAAGGTCTCCTCTGGGGGCAGCATCTGGAACCATGTGCTCTGCTTCCACAGTTGCAGAGTCATCTTTTCAGGGCTGAAAGACATTAGAACAGGATCTCCTCCCCACGTTTGTGGGTAATCTTCTCAGGAAAGGCATTGTAACAGAATTAAAAGGGGGGGGAGATATCTTGCAGGCAGAGTTTGAAAAGATACAACACATCAATATTGCAGTTACTAAAAGGTAATGCAGTTTCAACAAAATGGAGACACAACTGATGAGAAAGAAAAAACTTCACATACTTCAGGAAGAGGATGAACAGGTAAAATCATTTAAATACACAGTAAATGCAAGACTGAATTTTTTTTTCTCTTGTAAGTGAACTTAAAACGTTTCCTCATAAACTTATCTTGTAAGTGAACTTAAAATGTTTCCTTATAAACTTGAGTTGTTACTTTAAGATAGAGAGGAGAAAAACCAGAAATAGGATGAAAGTCCTTTTACTATTTTGTTGGCGGACAAAGACAGGAAAAAGGCTCTTTCTTTTTTTCTCTCTCTTCCCCATTTTCATTGTTTCAACCTTTTGTTTTTCTTTTTCCCTAACAATTTAAAATTCTTGTCTCTAGAGATCAGATACATTTTACAGTTACAATTACCTCAAGGGCCCACAAAGACAGACATACACACATAAAAACAAGGAGGACAGAGAGAAAAACAAAACTCTGAGATTTACACACACTGATCATTCCCATAAATCTCAGTTAAATTAGGGAAGGCACAAATCTAACAGACAGACCACGTGGTTCCATAGAAGACAGAGAAAGAGACAAACAAGCAAACAAAACAAAAACCCAAACATTCCTATTTATATATTTCCCTTTTCTTTTAAGTACCCTTATTTAGCCAAATTTGTTCCCCTGGTGTTATCTCTTAGCAAAGCCCATTTTTTTACACAATTTCTTCAATTTCTATTCTCGCATGCCAGTCAACACTGGCACCTGCCTGGCGTCCCAGGCCCCAAGCATGTCTCTCAGGGATTTCCTCCACCCTCGAGCTTACGCTTCCCATGATCCTCGGAATGTGAGGCTCACTTTGTCATAGCCGGGCACTCCGCAGTTTCGGAAAAAAAGGTATCCGGAAGGACTCGACTCCTTCTGTCAAGTATGGGCCCCTTCCTTAAGGGAACTCTTATTTGAAGATCACCAATAAAAAAAAATCGTGATCCCGGAGGACCTTGCTGCTCCTACAGCAGGTACGAGCACCTCCTCTCACTCCACATGCACCACTTTAGGCTTTGCTTTCCTTTTTAGATACACCGATAGTTCCTATATATTTCTTTTTCCCTTCACACTTCTTTTCCTTTTGCTCAGCTTCCGCCTCGAAAACACAAAGTTCCACATTTGGCTTCCCCTTGCTTTCTCTATCCTACCGGTCATGGCTTGGTGGAGCTAGCAGTAGGTAGAGGTGCGGCTAGAGGTTGCTCAAAGAGGTGGAATCAGATTGTTTCCTCAGGTGGAATCCCACACATACACTTCTTCCTTCCCTAACAGAAGGTCCTGTGCTCTGGCAAAACCCCCATGCTCTCCAGACTTTTGGTCTTTCTGCGGTTAGGAAATGCACAGAGGATGCAAGATCCAGCTGTGATTGGGAGCAGGGCTCTCTCATTCACACACATGCAGGCATACACATATTTCCCATGCTTTTCCATGCTTAAAATTAAAATTTAGAGGTACTCACCTTCTTTCCAAGCAGTCTTTGAGCTCAACACTCAAAACCCCTTTAAAACCTAGTTCCAAATGGCCAAGGTCCAGGAAAACTTACCCACAGACTCAATGGGTCTGCTGCTAGCAAGGGAGGCTTACCTGGGCCAGGTCCATTGGTTAGGTTAGCTTGGAGTCCCATCTGGGTCGCCAATTGTTGGAAGAAATATCCATCTGGGTTCAGTTCCAAGTGGGGACAAAGACACTGGAAACATGGAGGCTGCTTGGAAAGATGGTTTAATGGTGGTCAGGATCACATGGCTTGAGATCCTGAACAGAAAAGGGCCGAGATCCTGTGTGCTCCCTGGTTTTATGATTTTCTGAGCTTTGACCTTTCTGGGGCACAGGAAGAGTATCCTGATTGGTTGTCAGACTCCCAGGGGTGGGGTCTTAGCTAGCCTTGCTGGCTGTCTCTCAAGCTTGCTTGAGCTTTGCCATGTGGTGAGTTTCAGTTGTATTGTGTTGCAAATCATGGGGGGATTGAGTGAGCTTGGTTGAAGCCTTAATTGCCCATTGACAAAGGTGGGGAGAATGAGTGAGCTTAGCTGAGGCTTTTAATGGCCCATTGACAAAGGTGGGGGGGAGTCAGGAAGTTGCAGGGAGCTCCTTTGTCTTTAAAATATGTTTCTCCATTTCTCATCCAGGAAGGTATAATATTCTGCTTTTTAAAATATTTCCTAGAATATTTCATTCTTCTAGGAGGGGGGTGGGTGCTAAATTCCTACAAGTTCCTGAATGGAAAAGGGATGAGATGCTGAGAGTCCCTGGGTTTTACATCCTCTCTGGCTTTGAACTTCCTGGGGCACAGGAAGAGTATCCTGATTGGTTGCTGTCAGAGGTCATATCTAGCCTTGCTAGCTGATGTAATCTTCCCAGGTGTCATTTGGGGAGTTTCTGTTGCTAGATGGGTCCTTTTGTGTTGCAGATGATGGTCCATGGACAAAGGTGGGGGGGGGATTTTCTTCCTCTGGCCCATTTTTTTGTTTTTGTTTACATTTATATCCCGCCCTTCTCCGAAGACTCAGGGCGGCTTACAGTGTATAAGGCAGTGGTTCCCAACCTTTTCTTGTTTGAGGCACAACCTTTTCTTGTTTGAGGCACCCTTGGAAAGCCTTTCAAAAGTTCCCGGCACCCTTATAAGGAAATAGATATTTAAAATCTCCGTAGCTCAAAAGTTCCCGGCACCCTCAAAAGATCTCACGGCACCCCTTAGTGCCGCGGCACACTGGTTGGGAACCACTGGTATAAGGCAATAGTCTCATTCTATTTGTATATTTTTACAAAGTCAACTTATTGCCCCCCCAACAATCTGGGTCCTCATTTTACCTACCTTATAAAGGATGGAAGGCTGAGTCAACCTTGGGCCGGGCTTGAACCTGCAGTTTTATTTTTTATTTTTTTTTATTTTATTTATTTTGTCACAACAATATATGTAAGTATCATACAGAAAGGTTATATAGTATATAAACATATATAAACATATATATGAGTAAATATTAGGAGGTATAAACATATATATATATAGGAAGAAGAAAAGAAAAACAATAGGACAGGAACGGTAGGCACGTTTGTGCGCTTATGCACGCACCATTGACAAAGGTGGGGGGGGGGAGGCAGGAAGGGGGGAGCTGCTTTGTCTTTAAAACATGTTTCTCCATTTCTCATCCAGGGAAATATATTCTGCCTTTTTAATATTTCCTAAAATATTTCATTCTTCTAGGAGAGGGTTGGGTGCTAACTTCCTACAAAGGGTTCATGAGAGAGTAACTGAGCTAGTTAAGCTTGAGCTTGCCAGTATTATACTTTCCTGGAAACCACGGATGGTTACTTTGGTTAAATGCACTCCAAAAAATTTAAAACAAAATCTACCATATTTTCAAAAAATTAATGCTAATATCAATTAATATATAAATATTATTTCTGACATATTACAAATGAGATGGAACAAACCGATTTCAGATTTTGATTTGAACTGAACATCTTTGCTGGTCATCCATTTCCCCTGAAATCTTAATCCAAATTATAAATTTATTTATTTTGTCATAACAATATATGTAGGTATCATACAAAAATATTATATAATATATAAACACATATATGGGTAAATATAAGGAGGTATAAGCATATATGTATATAGGAAAAAGAAAGAAAAACAATAGGACAGGAACGGTAGGCACGTTTTGTGCGCTTATGCACGCCCCTTATGGTCCCCTGTAAATAAATAACCAGAATTCCATTTTGGAGCACTGGGATTTTAATTTTATTTCATTGACGTTTATCAGAAAATTTTTAGAAAATGACAAGCAGAACTGGGTGAAATGTAAGGATCTGGCAGCTTTTTCTGAGTGGATGATTGACTGCAGGATCAGGGAGATGATTATTGGTTTAGATGCCAAAATTGTACACAATCCTTTCATTTTAAAGAGATAGTACTAAAGCTACAGACTTACACAAAATTACCCAAAGATCTCTTAACCCAGCGGAGATCATTGCTATATAAAGCGGTACAGGATTGTCCATCAGCATGTAATTCTATGCACACCTTTCTGCTAGTAAGCCTAGCTGAACTCAGTGGGGCTTTTTTCCAAATCAACTTATTGCAGAGCTGCCAATTCACATTTTACTCTTTGGACTATTGGCTCCGGGCATAGGAAAAACATGTTTTCTTCCTTTAATTGGGCTGAGACAAGAATGTGTGTCCCTGAGTAAGTATCAAAGTGTGGAACACACAGTTTTTAACGCCAACTTCAACCTGTCCTTTCCCATTAGCTCCCTGAAACAAACAAGAGTGACAAAAAATAAAGGTGCTAAGAAGCCCACAGGGAAATAATTATCAGTATCTCATTAATTTGCACTCTGTGATACTCAGAAACAGCTCCTGGGTCCATTTACCTTAATTTATTTATAATAAATCTTCCTTTTCCTCCTTCCGTATCTCTTCAGTGCCTGCAGAACATATCTGCACAAAAGTTGACAATAGTAGTTTATTATTTCTTTTTTTAAGACCACAGACCGCCTATACATGGCAATTAAAGATAATTCAGCACTCAGACCGGAACAAAGGAAATGCTAATATGTCTGTCAGTAATGGCTGCTCAGAGTAATAAAGGGAAGAAGCATCAAATAATTAAGTCATTTCCCAACTGGTTTTTTTTCATTATTATTTAAATATACTTCCAAACTTGTAGCAGCAGCATTCATGATGGCCTGTCAAGCTAAGCTCAGAAAGGTTGTCTTATTCCTTTCAATAACCCCCCCCCCCATGTATTAATTGTTCAAAGTTCCCAATATCTTAGGAAGAACACTTGGGAGTGTTATTTATTTGAAAAACAGATTAGTGGGTGCATTTCAAAATCCAGGAAGCTTGTATATGAACTAGTTCTTCTGTATATGGACTAATTCTTCTGAATTTACTGAACATAGCTACACTGCATAAAAATGTGTTTCATTGTCGATTAGTTCTCCACAGGAAGTATTGGCAAATTCCTAAGGGACTTAGGATTTAATGGAAAATTCTAGCACTTGCAGCGAAGTGCATCACACAGGCTTTTATTGCTTTTGGAACAGCAGACCATAAGAGATCCAAGAGCATAGGAATGGAGAGATGGGTCACCAATATATTTAACAGCTAGTCTAAATTTGGTGCCTTACCTGTGTGTATAACATCCCCTGTCCATTGAAATGTTTGGCATCGTGCTACATTCTTATTTTTAAAGATGGTTCTGCAATGTAATTCTGCACATCAGATTCAGCCTCTGGGTGAGATCTTGATTCTCCATCTCATACTGCCTTAGTTGAAGCTTGTCTTCTTCCATTTTTTTTTAGGTTCCACTCATTGCTACTATGGATCAAGGCTAGTATAATTGTGATACTGGACTACTGTAGGAATTTAGCACCCACCCCCCTCCTAGAAGAATGAAATATTCTAGGAAATATTTTAAAAAGCAGAATATTATACCTTCCTGGATGAGAAAAGGAGAAACATGCTCTTGGAAAGCGGCCCCCACCTTTGTTAATAGCCCCAGAAAGACAAAAGACATCTTATCTACAACACAGAAGACCTTCAGCTCCAGGGTGATGGGATTAAGACATGGTCCTCAGGACATGATAGGATTAGCCTCTACCCATCTCACCACATGGCACCTGGGAAGATTACATCAGCCAGCAAGGCTCAGGCAAGCTTGAGGGACAACCTACAATGTTAGCTAAGACTCCCACCCCCTGGGAGTCTGACAACCAATCAGGATACTCTTCCTGTGCCCCAGAAAGTTCAAAGCTCAGAAAAAGCATAAAACCAGGGAGCACACAGGATCTCAGCCCTTTTCTGTTCAGGATCTCAAGCCATGTGATCCTGACCACCATTAAACCATCTTTCCAAGCAGTCTCCATGTTTCCAGTGTCTTTGTCCCCACTTGGAACTGAACCCAGATGGATATTTCTTCCAACACTACCTAGGATGTGGCAAGATGAAATGTAGAAAAACTCTGGTCCCAGTTGGAACATTGTACCAGACGTACTGCAAGCATCTTATGGTATTGTCAGTTTGGATGTTGAACATGGTGGTTGAAATATCAAAGTAGTAGAGACATGGCAACATGGCTTCTGCCCCCAATTCTACTGTTATAAAATCATTTTTTCTCCAGTTTCTGCCTTATAATGAGTGAATGTGTGTGTGTGTGTGTGTGTGTGTGTGTGTGTGTGTAGGTATTTGTATTTGTATATATGTGTGTATATACTGTGTATGTATATGTGTGTGTATGTATATGTGTGTATACACACACACATATACACAGTTTTGTTGATTCAAAAAATAAAGGAAGAGGACAGATTCATAGAATTTTGAGATGAAACATTTATGCAGTATTTGAATTTTTCTTGTGAAAAGAGTACCTAAGAATCTTAACAATCCCTTTCTGAAATAGGTTTGCCTTGATGGGGACCGTAACAAAGGAATAACATTGAAGCCCTTTTAGAGAGGGGACAATTTACAGCTGTCAGAGATCCTCACCATCACAGGAGTGGGTTTGGGTACCCAAACATTGGTTCAATTCACGAAAAGAGTCATAAAAATACCTTGCTATTTCTGTTAAAGCTTTGTACCATGTCTCTGAAAGCAAGGGAGCCATTTCTGAGGGCTCTAGTTCAAATTTGGTTTCATAAAATGCTTAACTATTTAGGAAGTTAGCACCCACCCCACTCCTAGAAGAATGAAATATCTTAAGAAATATTAAAAAGGGCAGAATATTATATTTCCCTGGATGAGAAATGGAGAAACATGTTTTAAGGACAAAGCAGCTCCCTGCAGCTTTCTGCCTCCCCCCACCTTTGTCAATGGGCCATTAAGGCCTCAGTCAAGCTCACTCATTCCCCCCACCTTTGTCAATAGGCCAGAGGCAGAAACTCATTCTCCCCACCTTTGTCAGTGGACCATCATCTGCAACACAATAGCAACAGAAACTCACCACATAACACCGGGGAAGATTACATCAGCCAGCAAGGCTAGCTAAGACCCCCACCCCCTGGGAGTCTGACAACCAATCAGGATACTCTTCCTATGCCCCAGAAAGTTCAAAGCTCAGAAAAAGCATAAAGCCAGGGAGCGCACAGGATCTCATCCCTTTTCTTTTCAGGAACTCAAGCCATGTGATCCTGACCACCATTAAACCATCTTTCCAAGCAGTCTCCATGTTTCCAGTGTCTGTTTCCCCACTTGGAACTGAACTCAGATGGACGTTTCTTCCAACACTATGATGGAAAAGCCACTGGCCTATTTTTAATCAGAGCTGCAAAGTACCACCCAGGGTAACAAAATGGTGGACTTGATTAGATCAAAGAGTTGTTTCTGGTCTTTCTAACCCTGTATTCAAGGCTACATAATGAGTAAAGGATAGGTAGGCATCTTAATATCAACTAAGTGAACTGTACACACGTCTGAAAATGATTCAGATGAAGTACTTAGGATTTTGGTGTGCCTGGCTCAATAGTTTTTACGATGCTGTGGAAACCCAAAAAAAAAAGTAGCCACAGTTTTCATTGTTATTACAGCTAATGAGACTTTCAAAGCAGCAGCCGTTTCCTCTCTCTCCTCCTCCCCCAAATAAACCCCCTTATATGGAAATCTAAAAGAGGTTGGATTGCTTTAAGAAGCAGCAGAGGTGTGCAGATACTACTAGGTCTGAAACATTTTACTAAATCATTTTAAAAGAGTGTATGTTCCCAGGATCGAATTGTATCACCCTAGATGTATGACTCTAATACAGTGGTAGTCAACCTGGTCTCTACCGCCCACTAGTGGGCATTCCAGCTTTCATGGTGGCCGGTAGGAGTTTTGTCTGATACTGAAGCACTTTCCTTTTTTTTTTAATTTAATTGACTTTTTTTAAAATTTTCATAGCGTTGTTTAAAAACATTTTCATTAGCTTTTCATAAAATTCCCCGTGACAATTTAAATTTCTGAAAATATACTATTTGTATTGCCCGTGCATAAGTTTAGTTCACGTTACGTAAGTAAAACTAAATGGCGCTATAGTGTGACCACAAACAAAGGAACCTCATCCCAGAATAGCTCGCGCATCTCCCCCCACACCACCCAGCTGTAACAGACAAGCAGAGCTGGTAACCAGCGCCCCTCCAACCCAATCCACGATGCGCGAGAGGCATGCGCAGACGACTATACAAGGCGCATTACTATGGAATCGGTGGGTGGTTAGAAAATTTTACTACTAACAGAGATACTAAAGTGGGCGGTAGGTATAAAAAGATCAACTACCCTTGCTCTACTAATATTGGGGAAATGGTGTTTCTATCTGGAAACCACATCTGGATTTTGTGCTTCAGATAGAAAACAAATGAAACATTGACTTTGGGATTTACTGATTAGATAAGGATTTTTTGCTATAGAAATGGCTAGTATGTACTGCTTGTGCAAAGTAAAAAGTTGAGGCTGTAACATTATGCTAATTTTACTGCACTGAAAAGAATCAGAAATTGATACTTTTCTTTTCTTTCCCCTCTTCATCCTACACTTCTTTTTCCCCCTTCTCCGCTTTCCCCATTATTTTCATTTTCATTTGCATGTTACACTCTTAACAAGTTTAATACAATGTATTTAAAATTTAGTATCAGAGAAAGGGTTGAGGAAAGGGAAATGGAAGTCCAGTATAAATCACAACAATGTCATATGCATTGTGATGTCACAATGCAACTGGTGTAAATTTCATCGTTGGTACAATTCATGTGATAACACCAGGAAGCAAGTGAGGTTACCTGTCCTTTTCCCTTCCCCATTTTGTGTCTTGGGACCCAGCAATGGTTATAAATATGAACCAGTTGCCAAGCATCTGAATTTTGATCACATGATCATGGGGATGCCTCAAAGGTTGTAAGTGTAAAAAGGGATCATAACTTTTCTCAGTGTTGTTGTAACTTTGAACAGTCACTAAATGAACTGTTTGTCAAGCTTCCGAGTAATAAAGCCCCAAAAATAACTTCTAAGGCATCCATTTTTATTAGGAACATATCAAATTGGCAAGGACTTGGTGTAATTCCAACTCTGACCCGGATCTGAAATCCCACGCAATAAAAAGCAAAAGATTGAAACATCTCCCCTGAGTCACAGTTTCCAATCAATTCTCATGCCATCAGTCCAGTCACTCCAAACCAGGGGTGAAATGCTCCCAGTTCGGACCGGCTCACCCGATCCGGTAGCTATTGTGGCGGGTGGTTCGGAGGACCGGTAGCAAAAATCCCTGGCTCCGCCTCCTGCCTCTGCTGAGCCGAGCCATGAGTTATTATTATTTTTTTTACTTTTAAAAGCAGTTTTTCTTCAGCCAAAAACATGCCTTTAAAAGTAAAAAAAAACATGTTTTCTACAAGCTCTTTAGCCTAAGAGCTTGTAGAAAACCTCCTTTTAAGAGATTCTGGGCTGCCATAAAGCACTTACCTTATTTGCTCCTTTCCGGCTGCGAAAGCCATGCTTTAGATCAATTGCATCAGTAGCAACTGCCTGCCTGAAATCCCATCTGCTCAGTCAGCAACTGCTTTGCTGGCTGAGGAACTCTGGGAGTTGAAGTCCACAAACCTTAAAGTTACTAAGGTTGGAGACCCCTTATCTAAAAAATATAAATAAAATAAAATAATAAAATAAAATATTTGTGCAGCTTTCTGAGATTTGGTGTGTTTCTATTGTGTTTCACTCTAACTACACAAACACAAAATCTCACAAAGTTGTATGTGGCATTTTGTGTGTGTATGTGTCGGTTGTGTTATGTTGTGTGTGTGTGTAAAGTGTGAAAGTTGGTTTTTGAGGTTTTTGTGGCTGTGTGAAGTGTGAAGTGCAGCTGCTTTTACATTGTGTGTGAGTCAGTTGTGTTGTTTTGTGTTGTGTGTGTGTAGAGTGTGAAAGTTGGTTTTTGAGCTTTTTGTGACTGTGTGAAGTGTGAAGTGCAGCTGCTTTTACATTGTGTGTGAGTCAGTTGTGTTGTTTTGTGTTGTGTGTGTGTAGAGTGTGAAAGTTGGTTTTTGAGCTTTTTGTGACTGTGAAGTGTGAAGTGCAGCTGCTTTTACATTGTGTGTGAGTCAGTTGTGTTGTGTTGTGTGTGTGTAAAGTGTGAACGTTGGTTTTTGGTACCTCTTATTGTTTTGTATACTTTGTTTATTATTTTTATTATTTATTGTTATTGGCCACGCCAACCCAGTCATCTGACCATCAAGCCATGCCCACCAATTAAGCCACGCCCACAGAACCGGTAGGGAAAATTTTTAGATTTCACCCCCTGCTCCAAACTCCACCTTCCTCCAGCTGCAGGCATCTTCTCTGTTCCCATGGGAAGGAATGCCACCTAGACATAACATTCCCGCTTTGTCTTTTTAACCCCACTTTCAACGGTTAGAGAGTGGTGAGCCTGAAGTAATACTAAATCCCTTTACTAGCAAACTTAAAAGCTTAGAAAAGAATAGACAAAGGCTTCAATAAAAAATGACTACACATAGGTGATCTTCAGAATCGGCACTGTTGTAAGTTGAAGACTACCTGTACTATGTCTCTGTATTAATTGTAAGTAAACCATTTGGTGCCCAACCAGGAAAGCTTATTCCATAGTAAATACTTTCAGCTTTGCAGCCTGAGTGGATTAGAAAAAGCAGCACAAACAATGAGGTAGCAGGATTTAAATGGGAGTAAGCCTAACTCAGCTCAGTGGAATATACCCCTAAATAGACACAAATGGGACTTGATAAATTTAGCAATACTTATAAACTGCCCAGTGTCACAGTTCTCCCCCTATCTCACACCAGAAATACAATATTAATTTGGTGGGGTATCTGGACCCAAACTGGGCTGATTCCATAGTACCACAGAACGCAGCATGTGACCATAAATTCCATTGCAGCCAATTTAATGTCAATGAAATGTCCTGTTTTTAAGGGCATTGCAGACAATTATCAGGGTGGAATAGGTGTAGCCCATTTTCCTCTGTGGTTTTTTTTAAAAAATAAGCTTTTTTTAAAAAGTTTCTCTACTGTATTCTTCTATATAGCATAGCTGAGTAAAATGTCCAACAGCATGGCTCTTGAGTTCCTTCCTTTTTCCCCATCAAAACTCTTTTTTCATAGGCAGCTGTTTCCACATCTCCTGACACAGCCTAGAACAGGGTTTCTAACCTTGGCAACTTTTAAGACTTGTGTTGCTGGCTGGGGAATTCTGGGAGTTGAAGTGCACAAGTCTTAAAAATTTCCAAAGTTGGATACCTCGGTTTAAAATTTAAGCCATAAGAATTTTAGATAGCTCTTTCCACTCCAATGGCAGCCACCTCTGGCAGGGAAGTCTTGCAGTATGGACAGGTACCGACTCGCAAAAATGAAATTAATTGAAAGTATGAGTGGCCACTCATTAGCATTCTATAAAGGGCTGAGAAATCTTCCTGAGAATGAATTGGCATTAGACATTTGGAATGAATTAGACATTTGGCAAAGGAGCTGCACTCTAGTTTACCAGCCATGTTGCTGTGGCATCCAAACCAGTTTTGACTGCCAGTTTTCCATGAAAGGCATGGCTGGAAACAAGCCTGGTTTTAATTACTCACAAGTCCTATGCATATCTTATGCAGATTACTGACAACAAATAGTTAATGGATAGAGCTTTAATCTAGGCATAAAACACAGATAAACAGAAGCCCTGGAGGCATACAGCTGGCTCAAGCCTTATTCAACAGGTGAAAAATACTTGGGATACATCCAGTGGTGGTCTGCTGCCGGTTCGGACCGGTTCAGGCAAATCGGTAGTTCCGACCAGCGGCTGGGCCTGCCCACTCACCCTGGTGCTATCACATCCTATATAATCGTCAGTTTTTCAATGCTGCGCGCATGCGTGGAAGGCACATTCACATTTTTGGTTTCGGGCAAACCTGTTGTTACAGTATGTGACGCGCACCTCTGGATACATCCCCATTGTGATACTCTAAAGATGGCTTTCCCAGCTACCCCTGCATGCAGGGAGCACTGCTGCAAGTAGAGTCCCCAAATACATTAATATTATAGGGTCACATAAGCCCCACCCCTCAAAAATGTGCTCAGTGGGTAAAGACTAGGCATATATTACTGGGGGGATTCTATGAAATGTAAGCCATAGGATTTATAAATTGATGTGGTATTAAAACTTGCTGTAGTGTGGATTATTGCCTTATTTTATTTTTTGGGCGATTAGGATTCTTCCTGTCAAGTTTTCATTAAAGAGGTATTGTTTTTTCTGTTCTCTAATGAACTTTGTCTCCTGACATTTTCCTCTGTGTTGGCATTAACCAGCCCATATATTGAAGCCAGAAGAAACCAAAGTCCACTAGATGCCACAGGGAGCTTTTATCCTGGACATATCTACTGTGTGAGTTATCAACAGAATACCCAGCCTTGGTAGCTATCTCACAAGGGGACTGAGGTGCCTACCGTTCCTGTCCTATTGTTTCCTTTCGTTATATCCAATTAATATAGTTATTACATACTCATGCTTATATATATATGCTTATACATTGTATAGTTATTTCATGCTTATGCTTATAAATACTGTGTGACTAAATAAATAAATAAATAAATAAATAAAAATAAGTATTGTTAGGCAGTAATGTGACAAACTGGTACAATCTGGAAATAGTCATTGTTGCATCTGACAAGTATGGGATTGCTAGCTGTTTAAGGGCCAAGAAATGATGGGTTCTATTCTATTCACATTCCTTTACTGAATGTTGTTCTGTTGACTTGTCTAGGAATTCACTAAGGAATCTACCATATCCTGTAACAGAATTGAGCAGAAACTCCTCCTGTTCCTCTACTGCTCCCACCAACCTTATTACTAGGATAAAACATGTGTGATTATCATTATCTTTGGCCCATGGGTTCAAGTTGCAATAAGTAAGACTACGCTAAATAGGGAGGACTAGTTTTCAATCTTCTTTCTAAGAGTTTAAAAAAATAATCAAGATTTTTTTTTTCCTTTTTGGATACCCTCTTTTAATTGAAATCCACAGGGGAGTTTTAAAAAAACTGCCTTTGAACCAGACATCTGCCAAATGAGCCGATGTTGATAAGAAACTTTAACACAATTTAGCTATGTTGCCTGTGTTTAAGCAAACCTCAGCAAACTTTACAGTCTCAAAACAGCCAGTGTGGTGTTGGCATGACCAGCCAAAGCTTTATTCTTCCTTGGCGGAGTCTTGATTTAGAGGTCAACTATACAAAATCAAAAGTTTCACTTTTGTATGCTTAGAAATCAGATTGTCATAATCCTAATAATAGATGAGGCTATGAGCATCATTAAGCATCCATGCTTATATACAAGTACTTTACACCACAAGACTGATCCCCATATAAGAGAACACATGACTGTAAGATTTATGATTGCACTATATGGCTGTGTAGCTAATATTTGGGTTTTTTCGATACTGAATATATATTTTTAAAATGTTCCCTTAGAATAAGTGAAGACTCAAACTGGCTACAAGATTGTGACCTCTGCGTGCGTATGTCTGTCTGTCTATAAAATTGTAACTCTGGGTGGCTTACAGACATAAAAATACATCTACATTAAAACATGAATAAGTTAAAACCTAAGATAATGTTAATGTTAATATCTAATTTAATATCTAGTATTTAATAATTTAATATCTATTAATGTTAATAATGTTAATATCTAATAAATCTTTATCTTTTAAAACTGCAATTAGCTTCACTTTCAAGTAACAATTTTGAATTCTCTAATTTCTGTAGATATTATAGTGAAAAGGGACTATTTTTCAAACTTGAGAACTTTTTTAAAGTTGTATACAGCAGGTTGGAACACACTCCAAATGATGGAAAAATCCAGGATTTAGGCAAAATGGTGGCAGAATACATTTTCAACAATAAAAAACAGCAAAACACAGTAATTTATGGTAACTTAGACAATTATGAATGTGCAGAAGTAGATTTCTTTCTTAACATTTAACCAATGCTTTTACTGAATTGCATATGCATGCATTATAGTTTTAAAATGTAAAACTTTCTCCAAAGGTCACTGAGAGGCAAAATAAGAGTAAAATTTGCGTAATTAGCAAGCATTTTGCATATTATGCAAATAAGATCCCTCAGTAATTTATTTATTTGTTTGTTTGTTTGTTTGTAATGTTTGGGGAATAATATAGGAAACTTACACATTCAAAAAGTTGAAGGGAGCCAGATACAGTAGCATATTTTCTAAAAGCGTCCATTGATGTTAGTTCTTAAATATTTTCTATTAAAGTCTCTAAGTCAGCTCTAGGATGAAATTCACTAAACGCTGAAATGTTGAAAACTATTGTGAGGAAAATCCTTTGTCAGTTACCACCTTGAAAATATAATAACATCAGAAAAGTTGAACAGTAGAAAGTGGAACATCTCATTAAAATTCTACTAGCTAATTCAGACTAGCATATTATTAAAAATTTAAACACTTTCTGTAAGTACTATTTTCCTTATATTAAATTACCTAATCAGAAAAGATTCAAATTGATTAATAGAGCATGAAATTTATGGTTCCAGCAAATAGAAAAGGGCCAACTGATTTGAAAGGCTTTTTATTACAGGAATTGTCTGTTATACTAGAATCTCATAATCTTCAAAACAGTTTACAGCGCTTAGCAGGATATAAATTGCCCATTTTATGCTAAAAACATTAAAAATTGAACTCGTTAAGCATGATAAGGGGGGGGGGAAAGGAACCCACTTTTAAATGTTGCAATGCAAATTACGAACAGTCTCTCTCTTCTGGCCTTAAAATATTTGTAAATATTTGTCTAGAGCAGTTTTCTTGTTATTATTTTAGTTCTCCCCAACACCATTTCCTCCCTCCATTTTAAAAAATCTTTTCTTGTCTTTCTCATCTTCCTTTTTTAATATTGGTTTTCCTGTAAATTGGATAACTTTGGCATGAATATGAAGAAATAAATAAGGGCTAAATATATTTTTAAAAACTTAATTCTCTTTTTAATTGGATAAACTTTTACCGAAGAGTTTGACTATTAAGATTTGTGATTATAACACGAAATGGGAGGTTTGAAGCACGGGTGAAAGGTAAAATTTGTTACTACCGGTTCTGTGGCCATGGCTTGGTTGGGGGGGGGTTAATGTGACTGGGTGGGCATGGCAAATTTTTATTTATTTATTTATTTATTTATTTATTTATTTATTTATTTATTTATTTATTTATTTATTTATTTCAATTTTTATACCGCCCTTCTCCCGGAGGACTCAGGGCGGTGTACAGCCAAGTAAAAATTCAATATATAAACATTAAAAGAAGTTAAAAAGAAATATTATAATGTGGCCGAAATTATAAAACCATTTAAAATCTTAAAACATAAATACCCCAATAAAATTTCAATCCAGTCCCGCTTGAATAAATAGGTGCGTTTTCAGCTCACGCGAAAGGTCCAAGATCAGGCAATTGACGAAACCGGGGAAGTTATTATTTTTTACTTTTAAAGAATTTTTCTACAACCTCTTCGGCCAAGAGGCTGTACAAAAATGCTTCTAAAGGGTTCTGATGATACCAGCTGAGCCGCGCAATCATCAGAAGTTTTTTTTCTTTAAAAGCATTTATTCCGGAAGAAAAATGCTTTAAAAGTAAAAAAACAACGCCTGATGATTGCGTGGATCAGCTGGGCATGGGGGCTGGGCATGTGGGCATGGCTTGGTGGGCATGGTGTGGCTTGGTGGGCATGGCAGCGAAGGATACTGCAAAATCTCCATTCCTCCCCACTCCAGGGGAAGGATACTGCAAAATCCCTATTCTCACCCCACTCTAGGGGAAAGATATTGCAAAATTTCCATTCCCACCCCACTCTGGGGCCAGTCAGAGGTGGTATTTGCTGGTTCTCTGAACTATTCAAAATTTCCGCTACCAGTTCTCCAAACTGCTGAAAATTTCTGCTACCAGTTCTCCAGAACCTGGCAGAACCTGCTGGATTTCATCCCTGGGTGGAATATACGTACTATATATATGATTAGTCATTCAACTGTACTGATTAAGAAGGATTTCCCAGTTTGACTAAGCAAATAAGTGAACTACCAACCCACTTCATAAGATTTATTTCTAGGCTGTAGCTTGAGGCTCTAAAAAGAGCTGAAAATGAAGGTTTTAATTCTTTTCCCCAATGCTACTTGGTTGATTATGGATGAATATTTTCAGTTTTCCCCCGATACTGAAATAATTCCAAGGGAAATATGCATCAAAACTTGTCAAGGAATAGAATCCAGGTAACAGGTAAGAGTAACAGAGTTGGAAGAGACCTTGGAAGTTATCTAGTCCATGCAGGAGACCTATACTAGGGATTCAAACCACCGAACTGCTGATCTTTCTGATCGACAAACTCAGTGTCTTAGCCACTGAGCCTAGTGGCTGGCTAGGTAGCCAGGTACATTGAAGTTATGTATATAAAATGCAATATGTTGTCATTATCCATATAAAAGCTCATTCACTTCCAAATTTTTTTGTAAATATTTATTTGTAATCCCGCCTTTATTATTTTGACTAAATACAGTAACTCAAGGCAGCGAAATATCCAACACATCTTCCTCCTCCTATTTTCCCCACAACAACAACCCTGTGAGGTAGATTGGACTGAGACAGGCTCAAGGTCACTCAGCTGGCTTTCATGCTTCAGGCTGGACTAGGTTTCCCGGTCTCCTGGTTTTTTTATTTTTTTTTTAAAGTTTTATTTTAACATTCTTATCCAATAACATATCCAATAACATATTTAATGTACCATCATATACAATTAATCGGACCTGCCCGGTCACCACCCCCTTCCTTTAACTCTCTCCCTTCTCTACCTTCTTCTACTTTCCACAACCATCCTCCCCTCTCTTATCTACCTCCTCCTCCTTCCTCCCTACTCCTTTCTTCTCCTCTTCTATCCCTCTTCCTTCCTTTCCTCTTCCTCCTCTTCTCTTCCTACCTCCTTCTCTCTTCTACTTCCTTCTTTCCCATCATTCTGAAGTGGTAGCCAGGCAGCTCCGATCTTATATTAATTATACATCTTCAATCATCTTTGTACATTAACTATCAATCCATTTTCTACCTCATCCCCTCCCTCCCTTCCCTTCCTCCCCACCCCCAGGACTTCCGAGAACCGAATACAGGGTATAAAACTAACAACAAAATTAAAATATAACACAAATCATAATCCATAATCACTCTTAAAACCTCCACTCCTTCCAGAGACAAAGAAGATACTTTTCTTCCAATCCATTATATATCAGACCATTCCACTCCTAGAGTTCTCAGAAATTTCCGATTGAGTTAGTGTTTGTTCTTGAATAAAGTACATAGTTTTTAATATCCAACCTTCATCAATCAATATCAAAACAACGTTCCATCTTCCAATATTCACCAAGGGTTCTTCTAAAATGTCTTTCTTCCTTAAGCAGTCTCTCAAGAATAGTTCATATTTCCAACTTAATTTCTTTAATTTTTCTGTCCAACCTTCAAGGGTAAACAATAGTCCATCTTTTCACATCTTTAACATTTATATACAACAAATAATATTACAAATATCCAATATATCAATTGTAATAATTAAAATCTTCACTTTACCTTACTTATATCAAATAACATTATTAAAATTACACCTATAACTTATCCAAAATATATCTATTATAACAATTACATTCTAATTAGCCATATAACAACATTACATCCATCTCTTAAATATAATATTTAATCCAAATTCCTAAATTTTACTATCTATCCTCCAAAGTTAAACAATATTCCATCTTCCTATTCCTTTATACCTCAAATATATCAAATAGTACCCCTAAAATTACACATTTATATCCAAAATAAATCATTTACAAAAATTAACCATAATCATATATAATAGAGTTAAACATTCTCCCTCCCCTTCTTCTGTCTTACACATTTTCCACCATCTATTCACCATTCAACTTAACATCTATTAATAAAGAATTCCCAATCTTTAATACATTAGTGTAAAAATCTCGTGCTTTACAAATTGTATTGAGAAAATACTTTCTTCCTTTATAATTCACTGTTAAACCAGCTGGAACCTCCCATCTAAAATATATCTGATGTTTCTTAAACTCATCCACTAAAAAGGCAAATTATTTTCTCTTTCTCCTGGTTTTTAGCCTGATGCCTTAACCACTAGACCAACCTGGCTGTCTTAACTAATTATTATTAACTAATTATTAACTAATTATTAATAATTATTAATACAATTAATAATACTTTTCTGCAAATGCTTCTACTTCCTAGATAACCTCCTTAGCCCTGTGAGTGGAAATGATATCTTCCAATGTACACATCCTTTATCCATTCACTTCCTACTTACAGTATCTTCTGCTTTTCTCATTCCTGGCTGCTTTGGATGTAATAATTTGCATCATTTCAACTCTGGGCAAAGTACAGGGCATAGTATTTCCACTCTTTAACTGTAAGAGCAATTCAGTGTATTTTCATTAGGCTTTTTGTAAAACGAATGTACTAAAATCTCCCGTATTATTATTCCAATGATACCAGTTTTTGGATTTTTAAAACAATGAATAGTTTATTATCTAACACTAATGGAAGCATTTGCAATTTTGCATGTATGATCGCTGGTTCATAGTAAGTAAAATATTTAGCAGAAACTCTCTGAAAAGAAGCAGTGGATGCATGTACAGTAGTAGAGTTTGCTGTCCATAAACAGGTATAACACAAGCCTATCAGATCTCCATCTAAAATCAAAGGATTAAGTCCAACACATAACACACACCCTGAATAATTTACCTTGCCATTTACAATTAGCCAGAATGGTGCAGCCACCCATGAGCTTCCTGTCTTCCTCTTTCTGGAATCAGAGACTCCCCTCCTTTTTTAAAAAAAATGACTTCCTTTCCAACACACACACACACACACACACACACACACACACACCATCACCACCACCACCACTACCACACATGCCAGGCGACCAGATTCGAACATTTTTTGAATGTGTGATGTTTGCATAAAGCCAACGAAAGAATGGGAAGAATAAAGCCTCTATTAATTCAAGAAATCAACAAAGTGGGGAATAAAACACATGAATCAAGATACAGAGGTCACAATAGATGGATAGAAAATGTAAGGAAGGGTACCAACGGTTGGGCGTGTCCCGTGTCTGGAAGCTGGGTCTGGATGGGAGAAACAGGCTCAAGCTCAATCCCTCCAAGACTGAGTGGCTGTGGATGCGGGCGTCTGCACAGTCAGCTGAGTCCTCGGCTGACTGTCGGGGGCGAGTCATTGGCCCCGATGGAGAGGGTGCGCAACTTGGGCGCCCCTCCTGGATGAACGGCTGTCTTTGGAAGATCATTTGACGGCCGCTCCAGGAGAGCTTTTACCAGGTTCGCCTGGTTCGCCAGTTGCGCCTTTCTAGACCGGGATGCCTTATGCACGGTCACTCACGCCTCGTGACGTCTCGCCTGGATTACTGCAATGCTCTACATGGGGCTCCCTTGAAGGGCATCCGGAGGCTGCAGTTAGTTCAGAATGCAGCTGCGCTGGTGATAGAGGGAGCCCTCGTGGCACCCGTGACACCTCTCCTGCGCAGACTGCACTGGCTGCCTGTGGCTTTCCAGGTGCGCCTCAAGGTGCTGGTAACTACCTTTAAAGCGCTCCATGGCATTGGGCCGGGCTATCTACGGGACCGCCTGCTGCTACCAAATACCTCTCACCGACCTGCGCTCTCACAGAGAGGGACTCTCAGGTGCCGGCTAGGCAGTGCTCCTGGCGACACCCAGGGAAGGGCCTTCTGTGGGGGCTCCCACCTCTGGAACGAACTCCCCAGGACTTCGCCAACTTCCGACCTCCAACCTTCCCATGAGCTTAAAACACATCTATTCGTCTGCGCAGGGCTGGACTAGGTTTTTTAAATTTAGATTTTAAATGGGTTTTGTTATATATTGTTTTAATTATCGGGCTATATTTAATAAGTTTTTTAACGGACATTTTATCTTGTATTTATATGTATTTTATTTGCCTGTGAACCGCCCTGAATCCCTAGGGAGATAGGGCGGTATACAAATCTGAATAAACATAAACATAAACATAAACATATAATTGGGCATAGCAGCCCTGAAAATACCCAATGCTCCTGCCTATATTTTTCTTGTCAACTTTAACTTAGAATAGAACAGAATTTTTTATTGGCCAAGTGCCGATTGGACGCACAAGGAATTTGGTGCATACGCTCTCGGTGGACATAAAAGAAAAGATGCGTTCATTAGTGCTGGTTATAGTCCTTTCAGGGTTGAGAATCTGCTCCCCCACACCCCCGCAAGCCAGGTCAGGTAAGATTCCAACTTCATACTACTCTGAAGATCCTGCAACCAATAGTGACAGTAGAAAAAGAAAATTAGAGCTGTTTCTCCCAACCTGAATTCTACTTTGTCCCCCTTATTGGAAGAAGAGGGAGCTTTATGGAGCTGCACCTGACACCAGCTGCTATACAGCCTCCTAAATTCATTAAGGTGAATTACTCTAATAAACATATATTGATTTAGAGCAGTGGTCTCCAACCTTTCTGACTTTCAGAGTGGTGGGTGGCAGCAGCCGCGGTTGCAGGGAGGAAGGATGGTTTTGTGTACGCAACCTAACCCAGCGCCTGCACAAATGAAGCTTTCCAAGTTCATCCTCTGCTTGTGTGGCCTGGTTTCCAACAGGCTGCGGACCGGTAGCAGTTTATGGATCAAGG